>NW_025893553.1:0-173765 GCF_002878395.1 Capsicum annuum
GTCAAACATCAACTTTAGATTTCATAGGTCCCGAGTTCGAAAACATTATTCACCCACTGTTTTTTTTAATTTACTTATTCTTTTGAAGGCAGTTCCCTAAATGTTTTTCGGGAATTCAAAAACCATTTCAGAAAAATAAAATAAAACTTTTCCTTTGCCTATTTATTTGGAGGGAAGCTGAAAAAATCTCACCACTCATCTCCACAAAACGCCACAGAATCTCAACCAAAATCCTATTCCCATTCCCCCACCAGCAAAGAAAATGAGGTTCAGGCCACTACATCTCAACCCTAATCAAAGCAGGCCAGAATTCATTATTAGGTTGGACGCAAATGACATGGCATATGACAAAGTGGTAATTTCTAATTTTTTTACTAATTAAGGATTCTATGTTTCTTAATTTGTTTCATTTAAATTTTGTTCTCTTACAAATTTGAGTAAGCCGTATGTCTTTTTCTTTCCTTTTTAGTCGATACCAGAAGATGTATGTATACACTTTCCCGTCGGTCCAGCGCGGGTAACCATTCGTAATTGTGGTACTAGTAGGACGTAGCAGTGTTCCACAAAATTCTGAGAGCCTAGAGGATATATGACGGCTGGAAGTTTTTCATCCATGCTGCGGGTATCGAATTAGACTATATTTTGGTAATAGAGATAACCAACAGTACCGACCGATCTGTCTTATTAAATGTTAAGCATATAATCCCTGTGTGACAAAGTTTTCAGGTTATGGATTGGTTTGAATGTCTTTTATTATTAGTATTATTATAATTATTAATATTAAAGTCATAACTTTACTCTTTAGTTCCTAGTTTCAATTTTCAGTTCCCATTACTAAGTTTTAATTTTTTGTTACTATCACTGCATTAACAACTGTCATAACACCACTCCTTCTTTGGGTTTCGTATTCTTTCTGTAATTTTTTTTGCCAATTGAATGTCTCAAAGATAAAAAAAAGTCATCTGTATTTACAAACCAAATATTTTTGCTAGATTTTTTTATGAGAAAGGTAAGAAAAATCTTGCAGATAGACTTGGTTGATTTTGGATAGGACAAGACAAAGGCAAACAGTAGAGCAAAACCCATGTCAATGACAGCATGCATGTACCCCATTATGACTGACCTTAACACTGCTTAAGACTTTTGGTAGAACCTAGGTGACGTTACCTTATCCAAGACCTAGTATGGATCAGCGTGTAGGTTACTGAAAGGGCGAAACAAACAATTTATCTCATTTACTTCTCCAACAAAAATCTTTACCTATTTATATACATACATATGTATCCTCTTTTCTTTGTGATTTTGTTCATCTTTTATCTTATCTTATAGTGTTTCCTCAACAACTTTTAAAATGCCTCTTTTACACAAAAAAAATGTCTTCCTCAAACAATGAAAATAGTTGTGTGGTCCGAAGAAGAAGACGTTATCACACTGTTTGGGAGATTGAGCTGCTGAAATATGAGGTGGGTGACCTTAATCAGTGTATGGAATAGCTTAAGTGAGATCTGTGGGAGTTGAGGCATCATTTTCACACCTATATACGAGAGATTAACAACGAGAAGATTGAAGAAGGTGGTAAGGCTGTTGATCCATCTTCTTAGGTTGTTGTTTATTTATTTTCTTTTTTGATCTTTTTATTTTGTTGTTTCTTCTTTTCTGCTGTATGTTTGTTGTTCCAGTTGGACTTAACAAATGAATGTCTTCTTCTCATATTAAACATGCCTTAACTTTATGCAAACAACGAAACACACAAGTTAATTAAATGACTAGCAATTCATACAAATTATTGAATTTATTGATATAAACCGTAGATTAGGTGTTGAACACATTTAGCATTGATTAGATTAAACTGAAGAAAATTATACAAAAATGAAGACTGTTACTCAACTTCCTTACAAATTCATTTCTTGTTGTCACTATTCGGGTATATGAAAAGTTGTCTAGATCAATCTATTTAGACTGAACAAGGTAAAATATTTTGTTGAAGACAATTACTCTTCATCAAACTAATTAAAAAATAAATACCTTTTTTGATAATTGCATAATGAATTGCAACTAACAAATAATAAGCGTCCAACACAAAATCACTCCAACAAAATCACTAAATCAAAAGACTATGAACTTTCTGTGTGACTCTTCAATTGAATGTGTTAATGTCCAAATCTCTTAACTCTAAACATCCTATTGTACAAGAACAACTTACAAATGTTTAAACAGGATCATACATGGATGGCTTAACAAATACATTGATGAATACATTCTCACCTAATAGTCTTCCTTAATTGAACTAGGATATATGAAAATTTGCCTCAAATTATACTTGAACATGGGAGGATAAAATTCAAAATGGAGGAACTGCGTGCTAATTAACTATATAGTTGATGTAAGTGCTAACTCATACTGCAATGGAATGTGTTATATAAAAGTCCTAATTATCCATGGTAGTTTTCATTAAAAAAAATGACATAATGTATATGCTAGAGATGTCACTTAGCATGCAAAATAGTTATTTTTTTTATTGTAATAAATTTAGCAAAACCACAAACATTTACTAACTTTACAATACGTTTACTCCTATCAATGCTTCCAGTCACGAAGTGAAAATAATGAATAAAAGGATTCCATAGACCTTAGTGGGTGGAACAGTATCAATATACAACGCACAACAACATTGATTGCAATAATTCCAACAGTTATCACTAAAATTATACTCCCTCCATTTCATAATAAATGAATTGTTGAATTTTGGCACACAGATTAAGGAAAAAGCATTAAAGACATAAATTTAACACAACTTTCCATTTTTATCCCCCAAAAAAGAAAAAGCTGACCTTGTAATACCTTTTCAAAATTTAATTGGTTGTCAAATCATAAGGGTAAATTTGGAAAAAAATTCAATGATTCACTTATTTTGAACACTAATAAATACCCCAACAATTCATTTATTCCGAAACGGAGGGAGAATTACATTATTATTTTGTACCTAGTAGTCCATATTGTAAAAAATGATTCACAATTAATGACTTGCACATCAGTGTTGTAAATTAATAAAGACGATGGGGTGTTATTTGTGGAATAACCAAAAATTGTACCTTTACACTTCAACAATTTTTTTTTCTACGTAGATTTTTTTACTTTTTCAGATTAACATCAACTTCACCCCAATCCTAATTTGTATTAAAGGCCTAAGAAATGACCCATGAAGACTTTACACATATGCACATCAAATTAGACCTAAAATGAACACAATTTTAACAATGAACTTACTTGGATTGGGCCCAAACAAAAGGTTCTCAAAATTGGGTCACAATAATACATGGGCCCAAGGAATCGTTCCCAAATTGGAAGGCCTAAAACCTTAATTTACTATAAAAAAAATAAAAAGAATGAATAAAAGTGCAATAAATGGGATAGATTAAGGGTAAGTGGAAAGAGATAGTGGAGGACAAGACAAGATAGGTGTAGGGAACGGTTTTTATACAAAATCGGGTGGTTTTGATATGGGAAGGGTAATTTGGGTAGAAAAAAATATGAAATGTCATTAGCACCCTTCCTTTTCACTTTAATTATAATAAAACCTGCCAAACAAGACATTTCGAGTCCTTCGCGTCACTCGGCCTCGAGTCAATTATAATTTCCTTATTTATAACTAGTACTAAAGGAGATCTAAGAAACAACTCTCTCCTAATCCTCAATTGAAGGTAGCGTGACCTCATATCTATCTTTGAAAACACTCTGTGAAAAATTACCTTGACCTGACCCAATTTCATCTAATTTTAACCAGCTAACCCTATAATTCTTAGACTTCCTTAACTCTCTCATCTAAACAACCAGACCCCAACCAAGAACCATTGATCATGATGCTCTCCTCTCTCCTCTTCTTTCATGACAAAAATGCAAGACCACTGGAAAATGGAAAAATCCAGTGGTCTTCACCCTTTTGCCCCCATTTCCCATCAATATCACCACCCCTTATAAATTTATGTCTTACCATTACTGTTGTCATCTCAAAAAATAGGGCTTAAATCCCTCCTCCACCATTTTGTTCTCCCTAAAGAGGAAAATACAAAAAATTTCAAGATGCTTTATAGTGTAACTCAATGGATAATAGGAGAACTTGATGGTCTTGAACACTCCACCTCCAACCCATCTTTTCTTCCTTCAAATCAACCTGAAAAAGATAAATCCATGCCCTACTTTCTTTCACTTCAATCCTTATATTTCTCTTGGTTATTTTACTTTTCACGAATTTAAAATTTGAATTATAGAAGATTCACTTGAAAATCGTTAAAACTATTAATTTCAGCAATAAAAAAGACAGTTTGGGTTCCTACTTTCATTAGACAGACGTGATAAAAAACCACTCCAACAAATGCTAACAACTTCTTCAATTTCTCTCTATTCACTACTCATCTTATCCTCTGATCATTTTTCTTTCCTTTCTCATCTCATAATCCACTCAAGTTGAAGCCAAAGTCAAAGTAAGTTAATATGGAACACAACACCTGAGGGTTTTAATCACTGCTCCACAAAAGGTAAAAACTTCACTCTCCCTTTGTTTCATTTTGTGTAGTTTCAACACATGTTTTAATTGTTAGGTAATAGTATAATTGTATAGACAAAATATTCTCTTTTCTAGAATAGGATTTTACTACCGATTGTGTAGTTATAACAATATATATTCTTTCCTAGAATAGAACTCTCACCTACAGTTGTATAGCTATAAGTATTTCATTATGTATTATGGAATAAGACAAGTTGCTATTCAGAAAATCTTGGTTTCTCTTGTTTCTCTGTAATAGTATCAAGAGCCACAATCTAATTTTTTTTCCTTTTTCTGTGCTTTCTGTATTCTTTGCACAGGTACTTTGATACCTTCTTAAGTTTTTTTTTGTTCTCTCTATTTTCCCCCTCTTTTGTAATCAATCAATCAATGGATTCATAATCCTCTTCACACGATTTCCTCTTCACAAAATTGGATGGTTCCAATTTTGCTCTTTGGTAATTCAACTTTGGAATCTTTGTTCAAGGAAAGGGCCCTTTTGGGTTGTTAGATGGATCTGCTCGTCCACCAACAGATGCAAAAAAGTTGGGTCTTTGGAAATTGAATAATACAAAGGTAATCGCTTGGATGTTGAATTTGGTACATGTTGATATTGCTATGGAGCTTAGACCTTTTAGTTTGGCTTTTGAGATGTAGACCTACCTCCGTACAATCTACCAACAAAGCAACCTTGCACGAGAGTTTAAATCGGAATGCAACATTGCAGAATACACACAGGGGTACAAGAATGTTCGCTCCTTTTATGATTGCTTACAGTTGCTCTGGTCGGAACAAGATAAAATTCTTGGGCAAAATATTTCTAAGGCAGGGCTCAATGAGGTGTTAGAAAAATAAAAGAAGACAAGGGTGGTGCAATTATTAATGAAACTTTGTCCTGAATTCAAGCCGATTCATGGAAGTTTTTTTAACAGGGAAGTCACGCCTTCTCTTGATGTTGTGTTGGCAGCCGTCTTACGTGAAGAGACAAGACTTGGAACTCAGGTTGCTATGGAGTCTACATCATTACCTTCTGTTGCAGTACTTGCAGACAAATCAAAAACCATTGCTTCAACAGGAAATACTAAGAGAAATATCCAATGATATGAATCCCAAGACTTTGGTTACATCGCAACCAATTGTCCTAAGAAGAAAAACATTTATGATTATTGCAAAATTAATGGCCATGATATTTCAGATTGTCGTCGTCGCCCAAATCATTCACGAATTGCTCACCAGGCTTACCAGACAAATGTCACTATATTATCTGGTTCCTCCCCTGATGGTCATGATATTGAAAAATTAATTCGAGATTCTATTGCATCTGCTCTTCCCAAAGCTATCTCAAGTTCACTCTCGGCATCCTCTCCAGGTACAAGTAATTTAACTAATTCTACTTGGCACCTAGATGCAAGGGCTACCAATTCTTATAATTGTCTAGTGGTGTTTCTAAATATGTTATTCATACAGTAAATGGGCACACATTATCCGCGTCAGGTATTGGTTCAGTTAGAAATCTTTCTAATATTCTTTATGCTCCAAATTTGAAGGCTAATTTGGTTTCAGTTGGTCAACTAGTTGATCAAAATTGTGTTGTAAAATTCTCACCCAATGGTTGTGTTGTTCAGAATCTGAAAACAGGGATGACCATGGCCATGAGGCGTAAATTTGGCAGAATATTCCTACTAGTGTTGGTTCACTATCACTTACATCATTGTTTTCTTTCAGTTTCTACAGCGGGTGTTACTCGTTCGAATAAATTGCTCACTATTTGGCTTAATAGAATAGGTCATCCTCATTCTTCTCGACTTCATCACATGCTTAAATCATGTCTTCCTACAGCACATCACATCCATTCGAGTCTCCCTTTGGCATGTACAAATTATACCGATTCAAAAAGTCACAAGCTTTCTTTTCCATCCAGTTCATCTTCTTATGAAGATCCATTTGATTTAGTGCATAGTGATGTTTGGGGTTCTTCTCATATTTTGTCAAGTATGGGATATACGTACTTTGTGTTATTTATAGACCATGTATCCAGAAAAACCTGGGTGTTTTTTATTAGAAATAAATCTGAGGTTCAGACTTTTATTATGAATTTTGTTGAGTATGTTCATGCACAATTATATAAAACTATAAAAGTATTTCGTTCTGATTCAGGATGAGAGTACACTAAAACTAATCTTGTCAATTTTTTGAAAAATGAAGGAATTATTGCCCAACGCTCTTGTCCTCATACTTCGAAACAAAATGGGGTCATAGAAAACAAGAATCGACATATTTTGGAAACTACATTGGCTTTGTTGAGTACATCGAATATGCCAAAAAGTTTTTAGCCCGAAGCAGTACATACTTCTGTATATTTGATCAATAGACAAGCTTCTTCAGTTATTGGAAATGAGACACCATATTTTAAATTATTTCATAGTAAGCCTGATTATTCTCACTTCTGGGTTTTTGGTTGTGTTTGCTTTGTACATCTTCCAGCACATGAACGACATAAGCTTTTGGCAAAGGCAGCACAATGTATTTTTGTGGGATATAGTGACACACAAAAGACGTATCTTTGTTATGATACATCTTGTCATCAGCTTCGAATATCTAGACATGTTATTTTCTTTAAGGATCAGTTTTCTTGCAAACACAATGCCAAACATGCTTCAGAATCTCTCTCTTTTTTGTACAAGTTTGATGATGATGTGGTAGCTACTAACCCTCAGCTTGAGTCTTCGAAACAACCCGTGGACTATGACAATAGTGATCTATAGCCTTCATCTCCTTCAAGTACTGATCCTCCGCTTAAACCTTAAGAACAACCCATGAACAATGGTAATGAATCTCTCCAACCTTTATCTCTTTGGTATTAACTCTACATCGTCATTCTCATCTTTGGAAGAGGGACCCTCTTATCTAGTTACTCCTCCACGCTGATCTAGTAGAACAAATTGCCATGCTCCCGAATGACTTGGCTACTCTCTAAGGAAATTTAGTAAGTCCTATGCCTTGCATACCACACTACATTCTGTTGAGGTTCCTACATCTTACTCCCAGGCTTCTATATAAACCTACTGGAAAAAAGCAATGTCGGACGAGCTTTGTGCACTGAATAAAAATTCAACTTGGGACTTTGTTGATAAACCAACGGATAGAGTTCTCATTGGAAGTAAGTGGGTGTATTCCATTAAAATAAAGGCAAATGTTACAATTGATCACTATAAAGCTCGATTGGTTGCTCAAAGGTACAAACAGGAGTATGGGGTGGATTATGAGGAGACTTTTGCATCTGTTTCTAAGATAATAGCGGTACGGACATTATTGGCCTTGGCTTCAATTAATGGCTGGACTTTAAATCAGTTGGATGTGAAAAATGCATTTCTTCAAGGTGACCTGGAAGAAGTTGTGCTTATGAAACGACCACCTGGGTGTGTTCTGCCAAGACCAAATATAGTTTTTCGTCTTCCAAAATCTCTATATGGCTTAAATCGGGCTCCTAGAGCTTGGTTTTACAAATTTCAATCCACGATTCAAACTGCAGGCTTCTCTCAAAGTTCTTCAGATTATTCTTTGTTTCTTCATACTTCTCCGGTAGGTATCATAGTACTTCTCATCTATGTTGATGATATCATTATCACTGGAAATGATCAAGAGAATATTACTAAGCTAAAAGAATTCTTGCATACCTCATTTAAGATGAAGGACTTGCGACGATTGACATACTTTCTTGGTCTTGAGGTTTTATACTTTTCTACTGGGATAATGCTTACACAATAAAAGTATGCTAGCGATATTGTTGCTACGACTGGTCTTACTGATGACAAGGTTGTATACACCCCAATGGATATTAATACGAAATATAAGGAGGCTGATGGTGAACCATTCAGTGATCCCATAGTGTATCGGCAATTGGTGGGATCATTAGTTTATCTCACTATGACAAGGCCGAACATCTCATATGCGGTACAAGTTCTAAGTCATCTTGTAGCTAATCCTTACCGTATACATCACACTACATTACTTCATGTCATTCGGTATGTCTGTGGTTCTATAAATCAAGGTGTTCTCTTCTGTTCAGATTCTCCTATAAATCTTAAGGGATATACTGATACAGACTGGGCTGGTTATCCCGATTCTCGTCAATTCGTTACTGGTTGGTGCATGTTTCTAGGCATATCCTTGATATCTTAGAAATGTAAGAAACAATCTCATACATCTAAATCATCTACGAAGATCAAGTATCGGGCTATGTCGGCAGCAAGTTCGGAAATTGTTTGGCTACACGTCTATTATCTGATCTCCTACAGTGTTACATGCTAATAACACTAGAGTGATTAAAATAGCCACAAATCCTATGCAACATGAAAACACAAAGCATATAGAGGTGGACTGTCATTACATTCGGGAACTAGTTGTTGATCGTCTTATCACTCTACAATACATTTCTTCTCATGATCAACTTGCTGACTTGTTTACAAAGGCAATGACACGCGCACGATATAGCTATCTTAGCTCCAAATTGCTACTGTGTGATCATCGATATTAGTTTGAGGGGGGATGTTAGGCAATAGTATAATTGTATAGACAGAATATTCTCTTTCTTAGAATAGGATTTTATTACTGATTGTGTAGTTATAACAATATATATTCTTTCCTAGAATAGAACTCTAACCTAGAGTTGTATAGCTATAAGTATTTCATTATGTATTATGGAATAAGACAAGTTGCTATTCAGAAAATCTTGGTTTTTCTTGATTTCCCTTAACTCTCTCATCTAAACAACCAGACCCCAACCAAGAACCATTGATCATGATGCTCTCCACTCTCCTCTTCTTCCATGACAAAAATGCAAGATCACTGGAAAACGGCAAAATCCAGTGGTCTTCACCCTTTTGCCTCTATTTCTCGTCAATATCACCACCCCTTATCAATTTATGTCTCTCCATTACAGTTGTCACCTTAAAAATTAGTGCTCAAAGTCCTCCTCCGCCATTTTGTTCTCCCTAAAGAGGAAAACACAAAAAATTTCAAGATGTTTTATAGTGTAACTCAATGGATAATTGGAGAACTTGATGGGCTTGAACACTCCACCTCCAACCCACCTTTTCTTTCTTCAAATCAACCTGAAAAAGGTAAACCCATGCCCTACTTTCTTTCACTTCAATCCTTATATTTCTCTCGGTAATTTTACTTTTCACGAATTCAAAATTTGAATTAGAGAAGATTCACTTGAAAATCATTATAACTATTAATTTCAGCAATAAAAAGGAAAGTTTGGGTTCCCACTTTCATTAGACAGACGTGATAAAAAACCACTCCAACAAATGCTAACAACTTCTTCAATTGCTCTTTATTCACTACTCATCTTATCCTCTAATCATTTTTTTTTCCTTTCTCATCTCAGAATCCATTCAAGTTGAAACCAAAGTCAAAGTAAGTTAATATGGAACACAACACCTGAGGGTCTTAATCACTGCCCCACAAAAGGTAAAAAATTCACTCTTCCTTTATTTCATTTTGTTTGGTTTCAACACATGTTTTAATAGGGTTGTAAATATGTGTAGGGTTTCCTTATTTCCTATAGGTTACGATGGTTCTTTACTCTTTTCATGAATTAAGTTTAGAAAATATAACTTTTTATCTTTGTGGCTGTTCTATGTCCAAATGGGTTAGACGTGTGGAAATTACCTTCTCCCTTGTTTGTTGCCATATTATAAGTTATTAGTATATGATATATACAAAAAAAAATTTCCCTCTATTTCTATCTCTGTAGTGAATAAATTAGCATTGTCAACATGTGACTGTCCGTGTAGTTTGAAATTATTAGTAGTCTTTGTTATTGTTATTACACTAAAGAATCGTAATACAAAGTATTCACGAATATAGAGTGATTTCCTTGGTAAAGATTTTACCTGCCTTCAAAAAATTGAACGGTACTTCATATGAGATCTTGTTGACATTCTGGTTAGCTTTTATAATCCTCTTTATTCGAGAATGGAAAGTTGGTGATTTTTGAGATCGTTAACCTGCTCAATTTCCTAGAGCTAGAAAGTCCAAAACATCTCTAACGGTAGTTTTTGCACAAGGAGATGGTCGTAGCGTGCCCAGCCGCCTCTGATACATTCCCCGCCGAGTGATGAGAGTTGGTTTCCATGGTGTTATAAACTAGGCAGTCAGATTCACTTGGCAATTTTTTCTATGTTAACACATGAAATGTAAGAAAGCCTGCTGGAAATATCTAGCTAAAGAAAATAAAGCTAAAAGGAGTGAGGGGTTGGTTAAAGTTACTTATAACTAACACATATTGGCACATGTTGAGTGATAGTGAGTTGAGACTTGGAGTCTATAAATACTCCCATTTTCTTTCATTATAAGAAAACAAAAATATGAATCAATGAGAATTGCAATTATTCTCTCTCTAAATGAATGCTACCAGTTGCTTAGTTCTTTGATATTCTTACTGGAATTAGCTAGTACTTTGTATTTTTGACATGGTATTAAAGTAGCGATCTTCATCCTAGCTGCGTTTTGACAACTTCGAAGCTCGACTTTGATTTTCCATGGCGGACTCCAGTGCTAGTGTAACCTTATCCGGAACTACAGCAGTTACAATTGACCACCATCATCCCTTGTATCTTCAAGCTTCCGATACTCCAGGTATTGTGCTAATTCCTATCAAGCTCACGGGACCTGCAAATTATGCGTTGTGGAGCAGATCTATGACTTTGGCACTTCGAGGCAAAGGGAAATTAGGTTTTGTAGATGGTTAATGTCTCAAATCAGAATACAGAGGTGAATTGGCAGAACTTTAGGAAAAATGCAATGTAATATTGCTCTCTTGGATTGGTAGTACAGTGGCAGAGGAGTTGATGCCAAGTATTGTGTTTGCATCAAGTGCAAAGAAGGTATTGATTGATTTCAAAGAGAGATTTGATAGATCAAACTTGACTCGAATTTATCACCTTTGGATTGAGATTGTGACATTGAAACAAGGTATGAATTCTGTTACTACTTACTACTCTAAGATAAAAGATTCATGGGATGAACTTGATATTGTGGTTCCCTTACCTCATTCTGATTGTGCTAAATCGTGATCATACCTAGAGCATCTCAGATCTTAGAGGTTTCTCCAGTGCCTTATGGGACTGAATGAAAGTTATAGTCAGATCAGGAGTAGTATACTCTCTAAAACTCCTATAGTTATTGTAAATAAAACTTATGCTACTGTGACTCAGGAGGAGAGTCAAAGATTTCTAGTAGTCACTGATAGATTCAAGGAACTATTAGCTTAGCTCGTAGGAAGGGCACAAAGACCATCACATAAGACCCCTGAGTTGTTTTGTGAAATATGTGGATATAGAAATCACAATGCTATTGATTGTTATAGAGTAGTAGGTTATCCACCAGACTTCAAAAGTAAGAAAAAATTTGGTTCCAACTTTAAACCTTCAGGTGATCAAGGGTATAAAAATGGAAATGAGTATACTAGGGCTCCTATGCATAACCCTTCTTATGGTGGACAGTCAACCAGTGCTAGAAAATTTCCTAATAAGTTTGCTTAGACTACTTCAACACCAGCCTTCAAACCCCATGTCCACGCTATTGCAACAGTAGGGGAAGCTTCATCCTCTAAAATTCAGGGGTATTTTTTCTTGAATGAACATATGAGCAGATGAAACACATGATAACCAAAGAAAATGAAGGTGATTATGTGTCTAATATGGCAGGTATTCACTTTTTGTTGTTAAAAATCATTGGTTTTGAGTAGATAATTGACACACGTGACTCATATGATATTACTTCATTTAAGAAATTACTCAAATATTTGAAAGATTAAAAAGGGAATGGACCTAATTGTTAAGTACAGGCCCCTTCAGGTGATAAATCAAAAATTCTTAATGCAGGAAAAACATTTATTTCAGGAGAACATGAAATAACAAATGTACTCTATGTTCCAGATTTTAAATTCAAGTTGCTCTCAGTTTCCAAGTTGACCAAGAAGCTATCTTATTTTGTATGTTTTTCCCTGATTTTTGCATCTTTCAGGATCTTTCCAATGACAAGGTCTTGGGGATTGGTAAGGAAAGGGATGGATTATACATTTTGGAAGAAGATGTTGAATCTAATGTATTGGCAACTCACACATCAAGTGTAGATAGTATATTGTGGCATTATAGATTGGGACATCCATCAGGTGAAGCTATGAATCATATTTTATCTCTAAAAGGCTATGTACCAGCAAGCATTCATAGAGATTGTGAGATTTGTCCTTTTCCTAAACAACACAGGCTAAAATTTCCTATTAGTGCTACTATTTTTTATTCTTGTTTTGACTTTGTTCATCTTGATCTATGGAGACCATATAAAACACCCACATATAATAACAAGTATTACTTTGTGACCTTGGTTGATGATCATAGTAGATATTCTTGGATTTGTCTCATCTATTCCAAATGTGAAGTGTTTACTGTGTTGAAAGACTTTCTCCTGTTAATAAAGAATCATTTTGTTGTTTATGTTAAAGTGTTTAGATCAGATAATGGCACAAAATTTTCCAATTCTAAATGCCTTGACTTGTTTAAATCTAATGGGATTATTCACCAGAGTAGTTGTGTTTATACTCCTCAGCAGAATGAGATAGTTGAAAAAAACACAAACGCGTTCTTGAGGTAGAAAGAGCTTTAAAAATTCATTCAGATTTTGGGGTAATTTTGTCAAGACAGTAGTGTACTTGATTAATAAGCTACCTTCAAAGGTGTTGAGTGGTAAATCCCCTTATGAACTACTTCATGCCAAACCACCAAGACTTGATCATCTACGAGTGTTTAGTTGTCTCTACTATGCTAGTAACTTGCCTAAAGGTGATAAGTTCCAAGCAAGATCTAAGAAGTCAGTTATGTTGGGATATTCAGAAACACAAAAGGGCTACAAATTGTATGATCTTTACACATGTACCATCTTTGTGAGCAGGAATGTGACCTTTCACGAGTATGTTTTTCCTTTCCAACACAAGGAAAATTATCCTAACACTGACACGACAGATTTGCTTCAGTACTCACCTTTTGTTTTTCCTACTCCTAAAACTACTTTTTTCCCTGTAGTCATCGAAGATGTATCATCTACTCCCCCTGGTACTGATCTGCAGGAACAAGTTCCTGATTCAATTGATTATTTATGTTCTGATGAAATCATAGTTGAGGATAATAGAAATCCTGAGGAGGTGTTGGTTTTTCCACCCGTTAATATCTCTAATCAGATAAGACCAACAAGAAAGACAAAACTACCTGCTTGGCTTAATAACTATATGACTTCAGTGAAATCTTCTAGCAATTGTACTTCTCATATTAGAGATTATCTGGTGTATTCCCATTTGTTTGTATCATATCAAGCCTACTTAAGTTGTATCTCAGATATTCAAGAGCCGAAATCTTTCTAAGAAGCTTCTCATCAACCTGCTTGAGTAGAGGCTATGCAATAAGAGATTAGTGCCCTTGAGTAAAATAAGACTTAGAAACTGCTTCCACTTCTACCTGGGAAGTATCCCATTGGTTTGAAATGGGTCTATAAGGTAAAACTTAAAATTTATAGTTCTATAGACAAGTACAAGGCTCGGTTGGTTGCAAAAGGATACACTTAACAAGTAGGATTGGACTACCATGATACTTTTTCTCCGGTTGTAAAGATGGGTACTGTTATAACAGTGATTAGTGTGGCTGGTTCCAAAGGTCGGGATCTCTTCCATATGGATGTTAGTAATGCTTTCTTGAAAGGTGATTTCTATAAAGAAGTGTACATGTCCTTGCCTCAAGGTTTTCATAGCCAAGGGGGGACTAGAGTATATAGGTTGCTCAAATCTCTCTACGATCTTAAACAAGCTTCTAGGCAGTGAAATATTAAATTGACCACTGCACTTTTAGAGGCTAGATATGCTCAAAGCTCTCATGACCACTCGTTATTCACCAAATAAGAGGGTGATGATATTATGATTTTATTGATATATATTGATGATCTATTGCTTACAGGCAACAATCTTTCTATGATTAAGGATGCAAAAACCTACTTGCATAGTCAATTCAAGGTGAAAGATTTAGGTAAGCTAAAATAATTCTTGGGGATAGAAGTTCTCAAATCAACTCATGGAATTCTGCTAAACCAAAGGAAATACATCTTAGACCTCATTGCTGATGTTGGATTAGGAGGGTCTAAACCTGTTTTTACACCATTGGAGCAGAACATCAAAACTCACCACTGCTGAGCATGATTAGGTACTCAATAAAACAGATGATCCTCTTCTTAGTGATGTTTCTTGTTATCAAAAATTAATTGAAAAACTAATTTATTTGACCATCACCCAACCATATATTTGTTTCATATTGCAATTGTTAAGATAGTTTATGCAACAACCCAAGAAATCGCACTGGGAGGCTGCTTTAAGGGTAATCAAATATGTGAAAAGTTCACCTAGTCTGAGAATTTTCTTCAAGAAAGGATTAGCTACAGAGTTTGTTGCCTATTGTGATTTAGATTGGGCATCATGTCCAAATATGAGAAGATCAGTTACAGGTTACATAATCTAATTAGGGTCATCGTTGATTTCTTGGAAATCCAAGAAGCAAAGCACTAGAAGTCGAAGTTCAGCAGAAGCCGAGTATAGGAGCATGAAAGGTGTTGTGGTAGAAATCATTTGCATGGTTGGTTTATTGAAGGATCTTGGTGTCATTATAACTACTCTAATTCAATTTTACTGTGATAGCAAGGCTGCTATGAAAATTGCTGCTAATCCAATCTTTCATGAACGAACCAAGCATATAGAAATCGATTGTCATTTTATCAGGGAAAAGCTCAAAGAAGGTTTAGTTCAGCCAGTGTACCTTTCTACTAAATTCCAACTTGCAGATAATCTTATAAAGGCTCTACAAGCATCACAAGATCATTTTTTGTTGTCCAAGCTTGGGAGTTCTCGATATCTTTCACCCTCCATCTTGATGGGGTGTGGTGGAAATATCTAGCTAAAGAAAATAAAGCTAAAAGGAGTAAGGGATTGGTTAGAGCTAGTTATAACTAACACGTGTTGTGCACATGTTGAGTGATAGTGAGTTGAGACTTGGAATCTATAAATACTCCCATTTGCTTTCATTGTAAGCAAACCAAAATATGAATCAATGATAATTGCAATTATTCTCTCTCTAAATGAATGCTACTAGTTGCTTAGTTCTTTGATATTCTTACTGGAATTAGCTAGTACTCTGTATTTTTGACAAAGCCTGTGGTAGTGTGCTTGTTATATGCATTTACATAGGGCAAAAAGAAACTAATAGAGATTTTTCAAATCTAATGAAGTTATAAGTATTGATGCTTGAGGTACGAGTACAACTACGGATCAGGGTCCTGCCTATATACTATATTTTACTCCCTCTATCCATTGCTTGTCCATAATACTAAAAATAATAGAATGTTCAATAATACTTGTTCAATTTGAAAAATCAGTGAATAATTTACGCATTTGCACACATTTCAACTTTAATATTGAATATTATTTATTATTCAACGAATTTCTCAAAATATTTAATCTATTACTTTAAAATAGTAATATATTAAAATTATTCATATTTTTAATTTATTGCTTCGTAAGTATGTCAAGTCAATAGTGAACTAATATTGTTGGATGATGTAGTTAAATGAAATTCTTAACAATGAGGGGAGAGCACCTGTGATACGAATGCACACAATAGGGCTCAAGTGATTGTTTCATAAAATGTATATCATATCAATTTCAATTTATAGAGTGATAATTATAATCTCAATCAGAAAAAATATAGATTTGAAATTAGCCCAAGCCTTTCAAAAAATTAAGATACTTACTTAATCTATTAGTGTACTCCTCCCAATGATTAACATGTCAAATCACGAGATAATAACCAAGTTCTTATAGTCGATAAGCCAATCTGGGTCACTTTGCACCATGCCAGCGCACTTTGACAATATTTTCTATTTTCAAAATAAAAATTTATACATCATGAACATCTTCTATATTAATAATTAACTTTTTAATGAGATCCAGTTGCTTAGCTCATTATAGATCCTTAGTTGCTGTCAACACTTATACCTTCATTTGATTTAGAAAATATGTAATTAGTTTCTTTTTTTCCTGTGTAAATGTATATAAAAAGAGCACACTATCATGGGCTTTCTTACATATCCCATGTTACCGTAAAAGCCATGGAAAACAACTTTCACCAATCGTTGGCAACTGCAACGGCGACGCTGGCTTCAACGGCTGGGTATACGTAAGACTATCTCCTCGTGCAGCAACAATAGTTGGAGATGTTTTTGACTTTACATCACCAAAAATCGATCAGGTTAACAATCTCAGGAAACACAAACTTTCACTTTTCTGAATCAAGAGGATTATGAAAGCTAACTAGAATGTCCAGAAGAACTCATCTGAAGTATTGATTTTGTTTTTGAAGGCATGTGAAATCAAATTTATGAACTCACCCTATGTTCCTGAATACATTGTATATACATTTTCTCTGTTGCAACACTAGCAGTGACTACTAACTATTTCAAACTACACACGATTATATATTAACAGTGCTACTTTAGTCAACACAGAGACAGTAATAGGAAAAAAGAATTTGCATATATTACATACCAATAACTTATAACATGACAGCAGAACAAGGGAGAGGTTAATTTTCACAGGTCTCACCCATTTGGACACATAACTTAAGCGAAAGTCTAAAATTCTACTTTCTAAATTTAATATTTGAACAGAGTAAATGACCATCCTATAACATATAGGAAATAAGAAATACCTACATATATTGATAGCCCTATATCAAACATGTGTTGTAATCGAACAATAAAAATAGAGGAAGAGTGAACTTTTCACTTTTGTTGGGTAGTATTTAGTGTTAAAAGTACTTGGGAGTTTCTGAAAAAAAAAAAAAGGTGAAAATTAATGAGGATTTGAAGTCTTTATGGGTGAGTGGTTTACCTTTCAAGTTATCCTTTTTATCTTGGAGAATATGGCTAGGCAAAGTTCTTGTGGATACATTAATGCATGCTTGGAATCCTTACAATTCTCAGAATTACAGATGTTGTACTATTCCATACAATGAGTCTATTGATCGTTTATTTCTCAAAAGAAGTAGTTGTTAGAGTTTGGCTACATTAATCTAGAGCTGTTAGATTGTAAGGTTATATGCTGAATTTGAAATAGACTCTGAGAAGGTGGTGCTCTAATGAAGGAAACCATAGACTTAAGATGGTGTTTCAGTTTGTGTCTATTGTTATTTTGTGGTTCTTGAGGAAAAGAAGAAATACTATCCTTCGTGGTAGTTCATACACGTTTAGGAAGATGATCATGGAAATTAATGATACTTTGATAAAAGTGATTAAGATAATATTTATGGGTGGTACCAGAATTAATAATTGGTCCCATATAGTGCAAAAGTTGGAGGGGAAAAGAGCTAATTAAACTATCAAGGCGGTGAGATAGTTTCCCCCTCCCATCAATTTGTGAAGTGTAATACACATGGATATTCAAGGGGTAACCTTGATCCTAGCTCATCTACTTTTTATGTTAGACATTATTAATATAATCTAGTAGTAGATAAGGGATTCAAAATTCATGACAATACTAACTTGATAGCTGAAACCAAACCCAAAAGAGAAGGTTTGTTGTTTTGTAAGGAACATGGTATTGCATAGGTCATAACTGAAATTCTTTGGCCATTGTACTTATATGGGAATGAAATTGGGATATTTCTTGAACTTTGGCATCGGAGGTCAAAATTCAATAATTTTGAGATCTTTATCTGTAAGAGTACAACATTCCTTTCGGGAAGAAAATTCTCTTATAGACTAATTTCCTAACCTGGTTTTTGTTTTTGCAGCTGAATTTCAGTTCAATTCTTTTCATGAGGTTCCTAGTGATGAAGGATAATAATTAATATGGATAAAAGAGGTACACCTCAGATTGGAAGAAGTTTTTCAGATTAGCAGTTTTGTGGAAGGTCACAGACTGCAACTTGATATAGATTCCTAATATATTGAAAAGAAATAAGAAGATAAACGGTACAATCATATATACTAATGTCTAAAGTAGTTTTTATTGGTTTATGTTTTTGCACACGATGAGAGATTTGTGGTGTTCAATAAATACCAAATCATGACATGTGCAATGTGAGGTTACCTGTTCGACTATGATTTGCTTCTTAATTGGGAACCTGTGGGTATTCAAAGTTAGAAATTAGTTTCTATAATTGTGTTTGATTTGTTTTGTGTAGGGATGGTGGTATTAATTTCAATCGAGGTTCAACCCATCAAACTCTAGATTAGGGGAATAAAGTACAATTAAGAAAGCGAGTTACATGTTACTTAGCTTGGGTTCGAATGAAATATTATTTCTTTTAATGTTGTAGGTGCAGTCTGTATAATTAGATGTACAGTGCAATTAGTATATTATAAGAAATTGAATACTGGATATTAAAAAAGACAGTAAAGTGTTGTTTTCAATATTTTCGGGTACAAGAATCTGTATTTAGGCACAATAATTTTAACATATGTTCAAGTCTAAAAACAAGCACCTATGAAATTATATAATACCCTCAACACAAAATCAAAAAGACCTTTCAAAGAAGTGTGTGTTTTTTTTCTCAGAAATTTAGATGAAACAGAAAAGGCCAAGTCCTTCAACTTTACGAAGTGTCCTTAAAAAAATAATTCCCCTCAAGTACCCGAGGTTGCGAAATTTTCCTCCTAGGATAAAATGACTTAACAATCCGACTGTAGTGGTACCTCAAACGATCGGATTCTCTTCGAACTCACTCAACGACTAGATGATCACACGGAGTGTATTTTAAGAAAACAAGAAGAGTTTTATTGCAGAAAAATTTTCATACCTAAACTTGTGGATAAATGCAGGTTTATATAGCTATCAAGTGCCCCTTCCAAAAGGTGGCAATGGTTCATCTGAAAAGGTGTATCCTTTGGAAGAGTCATGTCTGTTCATTCGAAATATTGTGTCTTTAGTCTGAACAAACAAAACTATCTGAACAGTCACTCATTTTCCAAAACAATATGTCTTTTCCTCAAAGATTGTGTCTCTCAATTTTCTATTCACACCAATTGAACCCAACAATCCGCCACATGAATGGGGAATGACTATTCTTTGTAAAACTTTACGAACAAGTATGTGATCATCAAGCAAAGACTGATGGCATTTGAATAAATGGTTTTCCCTTTGAACTTTCCGTAGTGAACATGCATCAAATGCACTTGGTCAATCGGTAGATTTGATATCTTTGAACCGTCGAGCTTTAATGTACACCTAGACAACACATGTCACACAACCAGCCCTTTACCGTTTATAGTTCTCATGGTTTTGTTTGTTTCAGCCATGAACACGCCTCGGGCTTATGAGAGCTTAGAGAATAGGCCATTACTAACATTCTCCTTGAAGTGTCTATGACTTCACCTTCACATAGGTGATTTCTAAACATTCAATCCTATAGATTAAACTATTTGGTCAAATCTTCCAAATTTAGATAATCATTAAAAGACTTAACACCATAAGTCTTAACCTCGTTTATTAAACATTGTCTACATCATGAGAATGGGTTGGTATTTGACAATGTTGAACCTGTCAGACATAACATTGTTTGATCTCCTTAAACCTAGCTCTTGGGATCTCCAGTCTGCTAGGTAGAGTTACCTCCATGCTGACTTGTCCTAGGCCTTAAACTCATTCCCTTAGATGTTCTTTCAACTCCTTCTCTAGATAGGCCTTTTTTAAGTAGATCTGATACATTATCCTTTGACTTCACATAGTCAACAGTGATAATTCCACTACAGAAAAGTTCTCTAACGGTATTATGTCTCCGTATTATGTGATGAGATTTACCGTTGTACATCATGCTCCCTACCCTAACTATTACCGCTTGACTATCACAGTGTACACATACTGGTGCCACTGGTTTGGGCTAATAAGTAATATCTTTCAAGAAATTTTGGAGCCATTCTGCTTCTTCACCGACTTTACCCAATGCGATAAATTTAGATTCCTTTATAGAGCGAGCAATACATGTTTGTTTAGATGATTTCCAAGAGACCGCTCCTCCACCGATAGTAAATACATATCCACTAATGGATTTTACTTCGTTCGATCCGGTGATCTAATTTTCATCACTATATCCTTCAAGTACCGCAGGATATTTATTATAATTCAAAGCATAGTCTTGAGTGTATTTAAGATACGCCACAACTCTTTGCATTGCCATTCAATGAGTTTTGTTGGGATTACTCGTGTACCGACTCAACTTACTAATAGCGCATTCTATGTTTGGTCGTGTACAATTCATTATATACATTAAGCATTCTAATACTCTTGCGTACTCCAATTGTGAGTCACTTTCACCCTCATTCTTTTGAAGTGCAAAGCTCACGTCCAATGGAGTCTTAGCAATACCAAATTCTAAAAACTTGAATTCGCTAAGTACCTTTTCTATGTAATGAGACTGTGACAATGCCAACCCTTGTGGAGTTCTACGGATTCATATTCCCAAGATCATATCTGCAACTCCAAGTTCTTTCATATTAAACTTTCTCTCAAGCATTCGTTTAGTAGAATTGATGTTTGAAATGTCTCTACTAATGATCAACATATCATTCACATACAAACAAATAATGACTTGGTGATTTCGAGTGTCTTTAATGTAAACACATTTATTGCATTCATTAATCTTGAGTCCATTTGCCAACATGGTTTGGTCAAACTTTGCATGCCATTGTTTAGGTGCTTGTTTTAGTCCATAAAGTGACATAACAAGTTTACACACCTTATTTTCTTTTACTGGAACCACAAAACCCTCAGATTGTTCCATGTAAATTTCTTCCTCCAATTCTCCATTTAGGAATGTTTTTTTCACATCCATTTGATGAATTTCAAGACCTTATACTGCCGCCAACGCAATTAACATTTGAATTAATGTTATCCTCATTACTAGCGAGTATGTATCAAAGTAATCAAGGCCTTCCTTTTGCTTAAAGCCTTTTACGACAAGTCTTGCCTTGTATATGCCAATAGTACCATCAGTTTTCATTTTCCTTTTGAAGATCCATTTAGAACCTAAAGGTTTATTTCCTGGAGAAAGACCAACCAACTCCATGTATGGTTGCTTAAGATTGAAACAATCTCATTATTGGTCGTCTCTTTTCAAAAGGATGATTTTGAAGACGTCATCGCTTCCTTAAATGTTTGAGACTCATTTTCTAAGAGAAATATTACAAAATTGGATTCAAATGAAGTTGATGTTCTTTGACGTGTACTATGTCTTGGATTTGCATCATTATGTACATCCTCACTTAGTTCATCTTGAGGTCGTTTAGACCCTCCTCTAGACTGTTCATGACTAGTTTAATATGGATAAATATGTTTAAAGAATTCCGCATTATCTGATTAAATTACCGTATTTTCATTAATATCTGGGTGTTCGAATTTATGAACCAAGAACTGACATGCTTTACTACTTTTAGCATTTTCTATGAACACACAGTCCACCATCTTAGGTCCTATCTTTACCCTTTTTGGCAAAGGTACTTGGACTTTCGCTAGACACCCCCACACTTTGAAATATTTCAAGTTGGGTTTCCTTTCTTTCCATTTTCATAAGGAATTAATTGTGTCTTACTATGGGGAACTCTATTAAGTATACAGTTGGCTGTAAGGATAGTCTCCCCCCACAAGTTTTATGGTAAACCTGAACTTATAAGGAAGACATTCATCATTTCCTTTAAAGTTTGGTTTTTCCTTTCCACAATTTCATTAGACTGAGGTGAATATGGGGCTGTAGTTTGATGAACAATTCCATTCTTTACACATATTTCGGCGAAGGAAGATTCATATTTTTCGCCCCTATCATTTCTTATTATTTTAATCTTTTTGTCTAACTGATTTTCAACTTCAGTATTATATTTCCTAAATACGTCTATTGCTTCATCCTTACTATTTAGAAAATAGACATAACAGTATCTAGTGCAATCGCCAATAAAAGTTATAAAATATTTTTCCCACCATGAGATGGTGTTAACTTCATATCACAAATATCAGTGTGGATTAAGTCTAATGGATTGGATTTTTTTTCAGCTGACTTATACAGATGCTTAGCATACTTTGATTCCACACACGTTTGACATTTTGATTTGTTGCACTCAAAATTTGGCACAACTTCTACGTTAATCAATTTTTGCAATGTTTTATATTTAACATGGCCTAATCGTTCATACCATAAATCATGAGACTCAAGAGAGTAAGAAGAACCAAAAATTTTATTGATTTCAATAGTCATTACATTTATCTTATACAGGCCCTCAGTGAGATAGCCTTTTCCTACATACACTTCTCCTTTGCTAATTACAACTTTTCTGAAAACAGTTACACATTTGAATTCATTTCCTGAAGTTTTTTTCAAGCATACTTTTCTTGTTCCTTCTACTTCTGCAGTAGCGGAGTTAGCCATGAAGATATTTTCTTCTCCTTAAGCTGGAGCGAACTCTGAAAACAACTCCTTATTAGCACAAACATGGAGGGTGGCACCGGAATCCAATGACCAGTCGCATGGATTTCCCACCAAGTTGTATTCAAAAAGCATGACACACAGATTATCCATTTTTTTCTTAGACTTAGCCACATTTGCTTGGTACTTTTTCTTGCCTTTCTTAGGGGCTCGATAATTTATTGATTTATGGCCAATCTTACCACAGTTGAAGCATTTTTCCTTGAATTTGTTCTTGGGTTGATTGCTTTCATTTCCATATTTCTTGCGCTTTTTGGAGTTGTGGTCATCTTCTAAAATATTTTCTCCATTCATTGTAGAATTTCTTTTTGACCTTCTTTCCGCAACCTTATTGTCTTCTTCAATGTGCGATCTGACGATTAGATCTTCAACAGATATCTTCTTACATTTGTATTTCAAATAGTTCTTGAAGTCCTTTTACATGGGTGGTAGCTTCTCCATTTCATTCATGATCAAACCTACAATACATTTTATGTGACTATTAATAATATTTTTAATTGTTCAACAAAGGTATTTATCAAAATCATGCCTTCCGCAAGGAGATCATAGATGATTATTTGCAGTTCCTGCACTTGGGAGACAACACACTTTCTGTCTATCATCTTATATTTCAGGAATCTTCCAATAAAAACTTAACTTTTTAGTTTTGACATTCTCTGTCTTGTACTTCCGTTCTAGCGCTCCCTGCTCAAGATATAGTTCCTACAAAGAAAATCAGAGTGTTTTCAAGCTTTCACAATTACAAATTGCTCTTGTTCCGAGGTTCCCTCGAGCACCTCTGGAGCTTCCACAAATGTGATCCTTTGAAGACGAAGAGTGGTGAGGTAGAAAAATATTTTCTATTGCCATCTTTTGAAGTCAATACCCGTGAACTTTTCAAATTTATTTGCTAGTGCCATAGCTTGCGGAGCATTATTACGACTCATTGTGGCAATACTAGTCACCGCCATAGTCGTTGCAGTATCATATACTTGACTATCGTTAGTTATTTTTCTATAACAACAAGACAGAAAATTTAGTATATCTAAATACTAATTAATAAAGTTACAGCAACTTTAAACACCACTTGTTTCTAGTTTAAAGATGAAATTTTTATGACTTTCAATCGTCAACCGAGTGATCTTTAACTTGTAATGAAGATTTTATGTCTTTAAATCACTAGTTAAATTCAACCGGAGTAGAAAGCTTAACACTTTAATCTCCAGAAATCAAGCTATTCAGATTTTGAAAAAAAAAAAACTTTAGTGAAAAGAAAATTTCACCAAACAAGCAAAAAAAAAATATTTTTTTCCTATTTTCAAAAAAGTTATTTCCTTAAGATTGTTGTTTTCAAGGTTTTCGGGTACAGAAATTTGTATTTAAGAACAACAAATTCAACACAAGTTTGAGTCTAAAAATAAGAACACCTATGAAGTTATATAACACCCTCAACACAAGATCAAAAAACCTTTCAAAGAAGCGTGTGTTTTTTTTCCCTCAGAAATTTAGATGAAACAGAAAAGGTCAAGTCCTTCGACTTCACAAAGTGTTCTTCAGGAAATAATTTTCCTCAAGTGGCAATGGTTCATCCGAAAAGGTGTATCCTTTGAAAGAGTCATGTCTGTTCATTCGAACTATTGTGTCTTTTTTTCTGATCAAATATAACTATCTGAATAGTCACTTCTTTTCCAAAATAATATATTTTTTCCTCAAAGGTTGTGTCCCTCCATTTTTCATTCACACCAATTGAACCCAACATAAAGATCTTACCATCTTAAAAATCATTGATTTAAATTTACTAATGCAAATCATGACTAGCTATCATAGATCCAAAGTTCATTCAATGAGATTTGGGAGAAGATAAAGATTAATGGCAATTTATAGATAATGGATAAATGAAATAGAACTGGTATCCTTACCATTTTAGTTTTGGGTAAAGTTAAAACTAGGGTCATTATCAAAGGAGCATTCCTCCTAGAATAGGAGTTAGTGGGTCCAATACACTACTAATTAAAGATACTTGGGTCTTCCTTCTAGTACAACTGACGGTTCATTAATGTGCTTCCTGAGTAAAGTGTTATGACCGTTATATTAAATATTGTCCATGCTAAAAGGCTAAGGACACCATAGCAGGTCAGGTTGTTATAGAAATATGCATAGCATTTTATAACCTATTTTCAATGGGTTTCATCTCCCCAACCCTAAAATTTTATTCCTAATCCATAAAGAGACGATTTTCTCTTGGTATGGTGGAAATTCTTTGTTGAGGTAAGTTTTTTTCATCATCTTCTTTATTTTTCAATCCTTTAGCATAATAAAATCATTAGAACAACTTTTGATGGTGAAATTCTCGAAAGTTTGAACCCTAAGTTCATGATATTTTGGAAAAAATCGATATGTTGGTTAATATCACTTAGAATTACTTCTAAATTATTAATTAACAATTCCTAACATGAATTAGTAATTTTAAAATAGAAAAATTGATAGTTGGGGACATTGAATTCAATAAAGGTAGAACTTTTAGCCTAAAACTATTTTAATGAAGTTAAGTTGAGCTTGAAGAAACTATTTTTACAACTAATTGACACTTGGATAATGTTATAGACCGTAAATGAGGGTAGAATTAGTGAGTTTCAATTTTCAAGGTAAAGTTTAAATAGTAGTTTATTAATTACTCTTGTAATTATTATTTTTAGATGATTTATCCTTTAGAAATATGATGATGAAGGGAGATCATCTATGACATAGCTTATTTGTTGTAGCAGCTTGGCGCCTAGGTAGATTATAGTTTATGAGAATTAGACTGTGGTTAGTAATCATATTGATACTATATATTTGATGAGAGAAATCATTCTTAGGCCCGCAGGCATAGAGTTTGAGCGGATAAAACATGAATTAATGTAATAAAGTCTGAATTTGTATTATTATGTTGTGTATGAATCCTTGATGGGTGTTTGGAGTTTGTATGACTTTATGATGGATTGTAATGTAAATTATCAGAATATAGATGATAATGAGACTGTGTTAGCCTATAATCTAGTGATATAGTCTAATTATCTTAAAAGGGATGAACTTGATTTTCTCTGTGTTGGAATATGAGATGATATTGCTTAAAGTTATTGGTGAGAACTGATTATGGAATGAAGAGGTGGTGGCATAACCTAAGATCCTAAATTCAAGTTAAGCTAAGGGCTAGAAAGTCAAAGGTATAAAGGTGTATTATTGAAACTAAACTGTAAGTTGTATAGGGCTGAATGATTGGCTAATAAGGTAGGTCTTGAACCCAGTATTAACTTGAAGTAAGAGTTGCTAGATAATAGTGGAATCTCAGGTGTCTGTATAGATGAGGACGGTTGGATTAGTGAATTAATTTACGATTGTTGAATTAGAGTTTAGACTTCTTTTGATTGAATATATACTCCTCAAATGAATATTTGAGTTTAATAAATATGGCTTGATAATGTTTCCTTAAATAAGGTGGGCATTGATCTTTAGACATGCCAAATTGATGAAATCAGTGACTAATATCTATTTGTGATTTAGAGTGTGTAACGACCCTTTTAGTTATTTTATGAATTTTTCTTATTTTAACCCTCGTCGTAGTGTTTAGAGGTGATTTATGACTTAGGGAATGGGTAGTGTCGATTCTTGAGGTGTTCGGGGGTGATTTAAGTCATTTATTGGGTTCTTGAGTTTTAGTAAAGATAAACTTGATTACGGCTATTTTTTTATTACAATGACTTTATTTGATATTTTAATATTTTTAATAGGTCCGGAATATTCTTTTTAATCAATATACATAATAAATTTGTTTTCTCAAGGCTCCGAATAATATTTGAGGATCTAGTCGATATTTTAGATATTATTTTAGTTGGAGGTTAATGAGTCAAATTGATATTATCTTAATTCTTGATACTTACTAAAAATAGATATAAGTGAGTGGGGTTTAAAATAAAATTATTTGATGGCACCAAATAATGTGGAGTAAAAAGAAAAGGGCAGTCAAAAAGAGCAGTTATAATTTTATTGCTTCCCTTTTTCTTCTTCACAACTGCATCGAACCTTCAGGTGCGTATACAAATTCTTTTGCTTATATGGAGTCATGGTGAATTCTGTACTTTCTATCTGTAATTAATGGCCTGTTTTCGTATCTATAAGGAAGGAAAGTGGACAGTAGCATGCATTGGCTAATATAGGGTATTCTTTAGAATTAAGATATTATAATATGTTGTTGACTTTTTTTGTCCCATTTTAATAATTAGCAAATCATTGCCACTAAATTCAATTTCCAAGAAAGTGGGCAATTGATACCGTAAAAACTTGGAAACACAAGTAACGACACAAAAATTGTCCACTAATTCAAGCCAAACCCGAGAGCCCAACAACACATAAGTCTCGGCTTTTCAACAAGACAAGAACAATAAGAATAGGACAAGAATAACAAGGTCTTTGGACACCAAATCAGCCAACCAAACTAAGTTACAACAATAAGATGAAGAAACAAGAACAATATGATAACAACAACAAGCGACGCAGCTTGAGTTACAAGAAAACAAGAACAACATGAATACAAGATTACAATAAGATAAAGAGATAGATAAATAGACAATTGAAGATGTAATCTTAAGAACCCAAGGTTATTCAGCTCTTGTACCCTTAACACCACACAAAACAAAAACCTATATCTTACGTGACACAAGATCGCTTCCACCTTTCAAGCATCAATGTTTCCAAACAATACACAATCACTAGTGATTCCACACTAGCTCTTGACCTAGTTTCCGGTTATTCCTTAAAGGAGAGAGGACTTTTGTTCTTATGATTTAAAACATTATCCAAAAACTAACTAATGAAACCCTACCTTGTTCTTTATATAGTTTATTACATAATAGAAATTAAAATGACCAAAAGGCCCCTCAACTAAGGGGCTCCCATCAAGTGTAGATTAAGTGTAGTGTTGGACGGTTTTAGTGTGCCCTTTGGACCTCTTTTACACTTCAATTGCACACACCAAGGCTCGTGTCCAACACGCACTCTCATAAGTCCATATCCAAGATTATTCTCATATCAGTAATAATGATATGATATGCAGGTCGGAATTTTTTATTTTGATAATTCCTGTACAGTAGTGACTCTTAGGTCATATTTTTCATTTTGGAAAAAATTTTATCCGATGGCCATTAATTATAATATTTTTTTTTATTGAAAATTTTCATTTTAGATCTAAGATTTTTAGAGAATTTATAAAGTAGGCATCATTAGACCCATATTTTTATCAGAATTTTTATTTGATTAGATTAGGATTGATCGGAGATGATTCAAAAGGGTAAAGCTTCCATTTAATTCTTTTGATTTTGAATTTACTTAACATGTCTTCTTTTAATGCAAGTTGAGATTTTCTTACTCTTTTTCAAAGTGTTTGTTTGTTAGTTATGTGTAATGGGAGTAATGAGAAATGGGAGTCCCGTATAGGTGAAGTGACAAGTATCTATGCAGTAAAATAAGTTAATTGTATATTTTAATTTATTTTTCTCTATTTGCTAGCCTGATGGGCTGATTTGCAGTGGTAAATGAATTGTTGAAAAAATCTAGTTAATGAGAGCACTCCTACTTGATAAGTTGAGTTGATTTTGGAATTGATGTTTATTCGGCATAAGATATGAAATGGTTTGGTTAAATTTATTATTGATTTAGGATCGAATTTGCATGCCTGCACATCATGCATTGCATTTCATATGGGGTTGGAGTGTATGCCTGCACATGATTATCTATTATTAGGATTGAAGTGCACGTCTGTACGATATATTTTTATTGGGATTAGAGTGCACGCCTGCACAGTATATAGAACTTGTGAGTCCCCCATGGGTCCTGGCCTTAAATTCATTGCTCGAAATGTGTGTACACATCACATACATTACATTGCATTCATGCACTCCTAGTTCAGATTAAGCAAGGTGTAATTGTTGGTTTTATATTATTTATTAAGTACTTGACTATTTGTTACTTGATTTCATTATAATATGGAATTCTTGGACCTTATTATGATATTCTTATCACTATTAAACTTGATTTTTCAGTTAGAATAGATTGGCTTTTGTGAGTGCAGATTGGATGGTTATTTTAGATGGTTGACGTGGTGTTAATCGTGACCTCTTTAAATTAGGTTCGATCAATGATTATTGTTGAGTACACGTGATTTCGTACTCACCCTTGCTTTTTATGCACCTTATGTGCTTGTACTGATCCGATGACTTTTCTATATTGATTCTTGTGGTTCCTTCGTTAGCGTCTATGGAAATTCAAGGTAGATGTTATGATTTTTAGAGACTACTGACAATCTCTTTCACCCTTATCTTTATGTATTTTTCACATTTTAAGATTCTCAAAGCTTTCTTTAATTTTAAAATTTAGTGACCTTTATTAATGATTACCAGAGCTAAAATTATCGAAGATTGATTGTACTGGTCTATTAATCTACATTTGAGATTATTCGGTGTTTATTATTTCCTTATTTTCTTCTGCTTCTATACATTAAAAACGTTATACTTTGGATTGATTTCTTGTCTTACCTATCACGGAGAATTGAATAGGTCTCATTATTGTTTTAAATTTGGGATGTGACAGATGGTATAAGAGCCCCGGGTCCATTGGTCTCTAAAAAACAAGCCAAGTATAGTGGAGTCTCGCAGTTCTATTAGAGACGTCTATTACTTATCTTTTAGGAATTTAGGAAACATTCATTCTATTCTCTCTCTTATTGTGCAATGTTGATCTTTTAACTTAAAATATTGAAATTCATATCTTATTCTCTTACTGTATTGTGGACTCATACATCACAGGATGATAGTCTGGATCCCCCGCCAGCCCGTGCTAATCGCTCGAGATGAGATACGCAGATGGGGTAAGAGATGTAGTAATAGTAAAAGTCATGGTAGACAGAGATAAAAAAGGCTCCTATATTCATGATGGGGCGGGGTCTCTCAAGGTTTAGTTCGAGGCACGTGAAGTGATGTTCAGGTTCCATCTGATGATGCGGGCCCAATCCAGGCACAACTAGGATTTGTTGCTACACCGATTCTTCAAGATACCTTGAATAAATTTTTGGGTATTTTGGGGACTATAACTTAGGGAGGCAGATCATTTGGTACTCCGTAGGGTTCATAGATTAGGATAGGGTGTAGACTAAAAATTAGCAGCCTATTTTAATTTAGTATGGTCCAATCGTTCAGCCAACACCAAGATATGATTGTATTCCTCTATCAGGGGTTGTAGCTACCAGTGGGGTTAGGGTAGTTATAGCTGATGAGGAGTAGCAATAATTTGAGAAGTTCAGGATGATAGATCCACCGAAGTTTTAGGGTGATCAGTGTGAGGATATCGATAAATTTTTGATCAGTTTTTATGGGAGAATTCAGAGTGTGGGATTGGTTGAATCCCATAGGATTGATTATACTGCCTTATAGATATGTGGTCCTGCTAAGTAGTGGTAGCTCTCCTATATTGATTCCAGGACAATGGGTTCTCTACTGATAACTTTGGTTATGCTTACAAAGAATTTTCTTGACAGATTTGTCCATCGTAGCTTGAGGGAGGAGCGTCGGCACAAGTTTAAGAATTTGAAAATCGGGTATTTATATGGTTGTGTATGGGATTCAATTTTAGGTTGTCCTGTTATGCTATAGAGATCTTACCAGATAAGGACGAGATGATCAGGAGGTTTATGAGAGGTTTGACACTTAGGATTAGAGAGGTTATGTTTGTTGTAGCTCAATCTGGAGCTTCTCTTCAGAGGTTTGTTGAATCATCATAGGAGTTCGAGTTGATGCATCGTGAAGACTATGGGGACTTGAGGGACAAAAGGTCCCGCACTTCATGTCAATTTAGTAGAACCTCATCTAGAGGTAATGGTTCTTTCAGGTGAGATTTTTTCCCTCAGCATGGTAGGTCAGTTCAAAAAGTGATACAGACATCAGAGTGTGGACATTCAGGATGGGGATTTTATGGTTTCAAACAGGATTCATAGAGTTCATCTCAGCGATATTCAAGCCGTGGTGGCCATACCAGATATTTAGGTAATTCTTGATAGTTGATGGCTCCTAGGTCCTATAATGGAAGTGGTAGTCCAAATCATTTTTGAAGAGATTGTCTAGTATACAGATAGAGGGGTCCACAGCAGAGTCATCTGGCTCTTACTAAAGTAGTATCTCCCTCGGCTAGGGGTCGGGAGAAATCTTAAGGTGGTTGAGGTGTACCAACAGCTTGCGGGAAAGGTAGTAGAATAGTGACACATGCGATAGATGATAGAGCTCATTGTTATGCCTTTCTAGGAAATCCTGAGGTAGAGTCTTCTGATGTAGTCATTATAGGTATCGTCTTAGTTTGTCATCGACCTACATCAGTGTTATTTTATTCTGGTTCTATCTTCTCCTATTTGTCTGCATATTTTGCTTAGCCTTGATATGATGTCTGAGTCTATAATTGTGCCTATTTGTGTTTTTACCCTAGTAGGTGACTCCTTAGTGGTGGATCGAGTATACCAATCCTGTGTTGTTTCTATTTTAGGGTTGATAACTAGGTAGATTTGGTTATCCACAATATGGTTAATTTTGATGTAATTTTAGGCATGAATTGGTTTTATTTCTATCATACTATCTTGGGTTATTATGCAAGCTATCTATGCCTGATCATCCGAGGTTAGAGTATAGTGGTGTTAGGAGTTTATATTCTAAGAAGGTGATTTCACTCATTCAGGACCAACAGTTAGTTTAGAAGGGGTATCTATCATTAGTTTAGAAGGGGTATTTATTATCTTTGGCTGAGATGCTGGTAGTGAGATACCTTCCTTAGAGTTAGTAAAGTTAGTTAGAGAGTTCATGGATGTATTTTCTACCGATCTTCCAATTGTTCCTCCTAATAGAGATATTGATTTTTTTATTGATTTTAAGCTGAGAACTAAGCCCATTTCTATTCCTCCTTATAGGATGGTACCAGCTGAGCTAAAAATTGAAAGAACAGCTTTAGGATTTGTTAAGCAAGAGGTTTATTCAACAAAATATATCACCCTGGGGTGCTCAGTGTTGTTCGTTAAGAAGAAAGATGGGTCTATGAGGATATGCTTTGATTATTGATAGTTGAACAAGGTAACAATAAAGAATAAATATCCTCTATCATGTATTGATGACTTGTTTGATCAGCTTCAGGGTGCCTCAATGTTCTCGAAGATTAACTTAAGGTTGGGATACCATCAGTTAAAAATTCGAGCTTCATTCGTTTCAAAGATAGCTTTTCGAACTAGATAGGCCACTATGAATTTTTGGTTATGTCCTTTGGGTTGAATAATGCCCCAACAACGTTCATGGAGTTGATGAATAGGAGTGCTCCATCCATATTTTAATTCTTTTATGATTGTGTTCATCAATGATTTTTTGGTGTATTCTAATTGTGAGGTGGATAATGCAAAATATTTGAGGATTGTACTCCAAATGTTGAGAGAAAAGAAGTAATATGCCAAGTTTTTAAAGTGTGACTTTTGGTTTAGCTCTGTCGAATTCTTGGTACACGTGGTGTCCAAAGATGTATTATTGTTGATCCGGTCAAGGTTGAGATGGTTAGGAGTTGGTCATGACTTACTTCACCTTCAAATATTCAAAGTTTTATTGGGCTAGTAGGCTATTATAGGAGGTTTATGCAGGTTTTCTCTTCTATTGTATCTCCTATGATTCGATTAGCTCAAAATAATGTGGCTTTTTAATGGTCGAATAAATATGAGGAGAGCTTTCAAAAGCTCAAGACTCTATTGATTTTATCTCCTGCCTTGACCCTACCTATAGAAGGTAAGGGTTACACTATGTTTTTTATGCATCCGAGATCGGTTTGGGTGGTAGTTGATGTAGAAAAATAAGGTGATAGCATATGCGTTGAGGCAGTTGAAGCCACATGAGAGGAATTACCCTACCCATGATTTGGAGTTACTAGCAGTTATGTTTGTATTAAAGTTATGGCAGCACTATTTATATGGATTTCATTGTGAGGTGTACACTAATCATCGCAACCTTCAGTATATCTTCAAGCAAAAAGAGTAAAATTTGATGCAGCTTAGGTAGATAGAGTTGTTGAAAGATTATGATATGATTATCTTATATCATCAAGATAAGGCTAATGTAGTAGCGAATGCCTTGAGTTAGAAAGGTAGTTAGCATGGGTAGTCTTGCATTGTTGAGTGTGGAGAAATGACCATTTGCTAGGGAGGTACAATAGTTGTCTAACAGTTTCATGTATCTTGATATCTTTGGGTCAGGTAGGGTTCTTGCAGGCATAGAAGCGAGGTCCTTGTTGATAGATCAGACTTGAGATAATTAGTTTGAGGATTAAAAATTATGTACTATTAGAGATAAGGTTATGAGAGGTGAGGCTAAGGAGGTAATTTTGGACCAGGAGGGTGTTTTTAGGATTAAGGGGAAGATTTGTATTCCTAAAGTGGGTGATTTGACTAGATCTATTATGGAGGATGCCCATTATTTGCGGTATTCTATTCAACCAGACACAACAATGATATATCATAACTTAAAATAACATTACACAACAATGATATATCATAACTTCAAATAACATTATTGGTGGTGTAGAATAAAGAGGGATATTGCAGAGTTTGTGGTCAAGTATTTGAATTGCCAACAGTTGAAATTTAACCACCAAAAGCCAAGTTGTTTGCTTCAGAGGATACCCATTCCTGAGTGGAAATTAGAGCGTATCAATATGAATTTTGTAGTTGGGTTGCCTTAGACCTTGGGGAAGTTTGATTCTGCTTGGGTGCTTGTGGACATATTGACCCAAATCAGCCTATTTTGTTCCTGTGAATATGAGCTATAATACAGAAAAATTAGCCATGATCTACATTCGTTACAAAGTTTGATTGTATGGAGTGCCTATTTCCATTATTTCAAATAGAGGTACTAGTTCTCTATGAACTTTTGGTGTACATTGCAATAGGAGTTTGGTACTCAGCTGGATATGAGTACGTCATTTCATCAATAAATAGATGGTCAATTTGAGCGGACTATTCAGGTATTGAAGGACATTTTGCGGTCTTGTTCGATGGATTTCGAAGGTTATTGGGATTAATTTTTACCCTTACTTTAGTTTTTCTATGATAATATATAGCTACCATTCTAGTATTTAGATGGCTCCTTTTGAAGCTTTGTATGGTAGAAAGTGTAGGTCCCTAGTTGGGTGGTTTGATTCTTCTGAGGTTAGACAATGGGACACTGATTTGTCAAGAGATTCGATAGATCAAGTGAGATTGATCCAAGACTATATCTTAGTAGCTCAGAGCAGACATGAGAGTTATGCTGATAGGAGGGTCTACGAATTGGAGTTCATACAGGGTGAGTGGGTCCTGTTTAAGGTATCATATATGAAGGGTGTAATGAGGATTGAAAGGAAATAAAATCTAATTCCGAGGTTTATTGTCCCTTTTGAGATTATTCAACGTATTGGGTTAGTGGCTTATGAATTGGCTTTACCTCCAGGGCTTTCACCCGTGCATCTAGTTTTTTGTGTTCTATGATAAAGAGGTACCATCCAGAGGATTTGTATTTGATTTAGTGGGACTCAGTAAGTCTGGATCAAAATTTAAATTTTGAGGAAGAGCCTATAGCTATTTTGGATAGGCAGGTTAAAAAGTTTAGGTCAAAGGACATAGCATCAATGAAGTAGCAGAGGAGGCATCGTCCAATAGAGGAAGATGCTTGGGAGGTTGAGTTCGACATGCAAAGTAGATATCCCCATCTCTTTGATGGTCCAGGTACCTTCATTCTCTTAATGTTCGAGGATGAACGTTTTTTTTAGTGGTGGATGATGTAACGATTATTTTTGGCGTTTTGTGAATTTTCTTATTTTTACTCTTCTAGTAGTGTTTAGATGAGATTTACGACTTACGGAAATGGGTAGTATCAATTTTTGAGGTGTTAGAAGGCAAGTTGAGTCATTTATTGGGTTCTTGAGTTTTAGTAAAGTTAAGCTTGATCATGATCAACTTTTGATCAAGATGACCTTAATTTAGTATTTTAATATTTTCAGTAGGTCTGGAATGTATTTTTTAGTCAATATACATATTTAATTTAATTTTTGCAAGACTCCAAAAAATATTCTAGGATCAATAGGGTAATTTAGGTATTATTTTAATTGTTGGTTAATGGGTCAAATTGATATTATCTTAATTCTTGATACTTAATATAAAAATAGATTCAAGTGAAAAGAGTTTAAAATAAAATTATCTGATGGCGTCAAATAATGTGGAATAAGAAGAAAAGAGCAATTACAATTTTATTGCATCCCTTTTTCTTCTTCACAACTGCATCGAACCTTCAGGTGAGTATACGAATTCTTTTGCTTCTATGGAGTCATGGCAAATTCCATTCTTTCTATCTGTAATTAATGTCTCCTCTTCAAATCTATAAGGAAGGAAAGTGGACAGTAGCATGCATTGCCTAATATAGGGTATTCTTTAGAATTAAGATGTTATGATATGTTAATTTTTTCCCTTTTTTAATTATTAGGCTATGATTAGCAAATCATTGCCACTAAATTCAATCTCCAAGAAAGTGGGTAATAATGATATGATGTGTATGTAGGAATGTTGGGTTTGATGATCCCTACACAGTAGCACCCTTATGTTATATTTTTGATTTGGAAAAAATTTATCTGATGGCCACTAATTATAATGTAATCCTTTTTGTTATAGAAAATTTGGAATTTAGGACAAAGATTTTTAGAATAAAAATTTATGAAGTAGGCGTCATTAGCCCCATATTCTTATCGGAATTTTTATTTGATTAGATTGGGATTGCTTGGAGATGATTCAAAAGGGTAAAATTTCCATCTAATTCTTCCGATTTTGAGTTTACTTCACATGTTTTTTTTTTTAATGCAAGTTGAGATTTTCTTAGACTCTTTTTCAAAATGTTAATTTGTTAGTTATGTGTAATGGGAGTAATCGGGAATGGGACTCCCGTATAGGTGAAGTGACGAGCATCTATGCGTGTACCGATGTTATTTGAGGGTTAAAATAAGTGAATTGTACGTTTTGAATTGTATTTCTCTTTTTTCTAGCCCGATGGGCTGATTGACTATGGTAAATGAATTTTTGAAAAAGCTAGTTAATGAGAGTACTCTTACTTGATAAATTGAGTTAATTTTGGAATTGATGTTTATTCGGCATAAGATATGAAATGCTTTGCTTAAATTTATTGTTGATTTAGGATCGAAGTTGCACGCCTGCACATCATACATTGCATTTCATATGGGTTCGGAGTGCACGCTTACACATTATTATCTATTATTGTGGTCGGAGTGCACGCCTGCATAATGTATTTTTCTTAGGATTTAAGTGCATGCCTGCACAATACATGGACCTTGTGAGTCCCCCATGGGTCCTGACCTTGAAGCCATTATGCGGTATATGTGTACATATCATATGCATTGCATTGCATTCATGCATTCCTGGTTCAGATTAAGTAGGGTGTAATTGTTTAATATGTATTATTTAATAAGTACTTGACTATTTACTTGATTTTATTGTAATGAGGAATTCTTGAACTTTGTTATGATATTCTTATCACTATTAAACTTGATTATTCAGTTAGAGTAGGATGGCTTTCCTGAGTGCAGATTATATGATTATTTTAGATGGTTGACATGGTGTTACTCGTGACCACTTTAAATTAGGTTTGATCAACGATGCTTGTTGAGTACACGTGATTCCATACTCACCCTTGCTTTTTCTGCACCTTATGTGCAGGTAGCGATTCGGTGACTTTTTGATATTGATTCTTGTGGTTTCTTCGTTAGCATCTTTGGAGATTTGAGGTAGCTGCTATTGTTTTTAGAGACTACTGAAAATCTCTTTCACCCTTATCTTTATGTATTTTTGTATTTTAAGATTTGCAAAGCTTTTTTTGATTTCAAAATTTAGTGACCTGTATTAGTGATTACTAGACCTGAAATTATCGAAGATTGATTGTACCAGTCTATTAATCTATGTTTGAGATTATTTGGTGTTTATTCTGTCTTTATTATCTTCTTCTTTTATACATTAAAAATGTTGTACTTTGGATTGAGTTCTTGGCTTACCTATCAGGAGGATTGAATAGGTATCATCACTGTCTAAAATTTGGGATGTGACAGATGGTATTAGAGCCTCGGGTTCATTATCTTCTATCTTTATTATCGTGTAATATTGATCCTTTAACTTGAAATACTGTCATTCTTATCTTATTCTCTCATTGATAGTAAGGACTCATACATCACAGGATGGTGATCTAGAGCCCTTGCCATCCCCTAAGCAAATCACTCAAGATGGGATACGCAGATGGGGTAGGAGACGTGGTAGTGACAGAGGTCATGGTAGAGAGAGATCTTAAAGAGCCGCTTATACTCTTGATAGGGCTGGGTCTCTCAAGGTTTAGATCGGGATGGGTGAAGTGATGTTCAAATCCCAGCTGATGATGTGGGGCCAAGCTAGGCAAAACCAGGATTTGTTGCTACACCAATTCTTCAGGATACCTTGATTAAAGTGTTGGTTATTTTGGAGACTATCACTTAGGGAGGTGGATCATTTGTTACTACACAGGATTCATAGGTTAGGATGGTGGTGTAGACCCTAAATCAGCAGCCTATTCTAATTTATAATGGTCTAATGGTTCAACAAGCCCCAAGGTATGATAGTATGCCTATATCGGGGGTTGGAGCTATCAGTGGGGTTTGGGTAGTTATATCTAATGAGGAGAAGCGACGATTTGAGAAGTTTAGAAAGATGGATCCACCGTAGTTTCATGGTGATCAGTGTGAGGATGCCTATCAGGTTTTGATCAATTACCATGAGAGAGTTCAGAGTATGGGATTGGTTGAATCCCATAGGATTGATTATACTGCCTTACAGATGTATGGTTATGCCAAGTAGTAGTGGCACTCCTACATTGATTCCAGGCTAATAGGTTCTCCATCAATTACTTGGGCTATGTTCTTAGAGAATTTCATTGACAAATTTGTCCATCGTAGCTTGAGAGAGGAGCGTAGACACCAGTTTAAGAATTTGAAAATAGGGTATTTATGTGGTTGTGTATGAGATTCGATTTTCGAATTTATCCTGTTATTCTATGGTGATCTTACCAGACGAGGCCAAGATGATCAGGAAGTTTTTGAGAGCTTTGACATTTAGGATTAGAGAGGTTGTGTTTATTGTAGCTCAATCTGGAGCTTCTCTTCAAAGGGTGGTTGAATCATCATAGGAGTTCGAGTTGATCCATCGTGAAGAGTATGGGGATTTGAAGGAAAAAAGGTCCTGCACTTTATGTCAATTTAGTAGAACCTCATCTAGAAGTAAGGGTTCATTCAGGTGAGATTTTTGCCCTCAACATGGTAGGCCAGTTTAAAAAGAAATGCAGACCTCAGAGGGTGGATACTTAGGTTGGAGTTTTAGGTTTTGAAATAGGATTCCTAGGGTTCATCTTAACAAATTTCAAGCCATGGTGGCCATACCAAATATTTAAGTCATTCTCGATAGTTGATGGTTCCCAAGTCCTATTATGAAAGTAGTAGCCTAGATCATCTTCAGAGAGATTTCCAGTATACAGATATAGGGGTCCACAACTGGGTATGATACCTGGGTAGATTTGATTATCCTTGATATGGTTAATTTTAACGTAATTTTAGGCATGAATTGGCTTTCTTCTTATCATACTATCTTGGACAATTATGCTAAGCTGGCTATGCCTGATCATCTGAGGTTCGAGTGGAGAGGTGTTTGGAGTTCATATCCTAAGAAGGTGATTTCATTCATTCAGGACCAGCGGTTAGTTAAGAAGGGGTATCTATCATACTTGGCTTATGTTTGTGATACTGGTACTGAGACACCTTCTTTGGAGTCAGTAAAGGTGGTTAGATAGTTCTTAGATGTATTTTCTATCGATCTTTCAGTTGTTCCTCCTAATAGAGATATTGATTTAGAGCCTAGAACTAAGCCCATTTCAATTCCTCCTTATAGGATGGCACTGACTGAGTTGAAAATTGAAAGACCAGCTTCAGGATTTGTTAAGAAAAAGGTTTATTCAACAAAGTATATCACCTTGGGGTTCTTAGTGTTGATCGTTATGAAGAAAGATGGGTCTATAGGGATATGCTTTGATTATTGACTGTTGAACAAGGTAAGAATCAAGAATAAGTATCCTCTATCACATATTGATGACTTATTTGATCAACTTCAGGGTGCCTCAATGTTCTCGAAGATTAACTTAAGGTTAGGATATCATCAGTTAAAGATTCGAGCATCGAACATTCTGAAGATTGCTTTTCGGACTAGATATGGCCACTATGAGTTTTTGATTAATACCCCAACAACGTTCATAGAGTTGATGAATACGGTGCTTCATCCATATTTTAATTCTTTCCTTATTTTGGTGTATTCTAAGAGGGAGACGGATCATGCAAAATATTGGGGATCATACTCCAGAGGTTGAGAAATGAGAAGTTATATGCCAAGTTTTTAAAGTGTGAATTTTGGTTCATTTCTATGTAATTCTTGGTACACGTGGTGTCCAAAGATGTATTATGGTCGATTCGGCCAAGGTTGAGATGGTTAGAAATTCGTCACGACTTACTTTACCTTTAAATATTCAAAGTGTTATTAGCTAATAGGTTATTCTAGGTGATTTGTGTAGGGTTTCTCTTCTACTGCAGCTCCTATAATTCGACTAGCTCAGAAGATAACGGCTTTTTAATGGTCAGATAAGTGTGAGGAGAGCTTTCAAAAGCTCAAGACTCTCTTGACTTCATCTCCTATCATGACCCTACATATACAAGGTAGTGGTTGCACTATGTTTTATAATGCTTCTGATATTGGTTTGGGTGGCGTGTTGATACATAAAAATAAGGTGATAGTATATGCGTTGAGGCAGTTGAAGACACATCAGAGGAATTACCCTACCCATGATTTAGAGTTACAAGCAGTTGTATTCTTTGTAAAGTTATGGCAGCACTATTTCTATAGAGTTCATTGAAAGGCTGATCATCATAGTCTTCAGTATATCTTTACGCAAAAAGAGTTGAATTTGGGGCAGCTTAGGTGTATAGAGTTATTGAAATATTATGATATGGCTATCTTATATCATCCAGATTAGGACAATGTAGTAGCAGATGGCTTGAGTAGGAATCCAGTTAGCATAGGCAGTGTTGCATTATTACGTGTGGAGAAGTGACTATTATCCTGGGAGGTACGATGGTTGGCTAACAATTTCTTGCATTTTGATATCTCTGAGTTAGGTAGGGTTCTTGCATATATAGAAGCGAGGTTCTTCTTGATAGAGCAAATTCGAGACCGTCAGTTTGAGGATAAGAAATTATGTTCTATTAGAGATAAGGTGATGCAAGGTGAGGCTGAAGAGATAATTTTGGACCAGGAGGTTGTTTTGAGGATTAAAGGGCAGATTTGTGTTCCTAGAGTGGGTGATTTGACTAGATCTATTATAAAGAAGGCCCATTATTTGAGATATTCTATTCAATTTGACTCAACAAAGATATATCAGGACTTAAAATAACATTATAGGTTGTATAGATTGAAGAGGGATATTGCAGAGTTTGTGGCTAAGTATTTAAATTTCCAGCAGGTGAAATTTGAGTACCAAAGGCTAGGTGATTTGCTTCAGAGGATGCCCATTCCTGAGTGAAAATGGGAGCGTATCACTATGGATTTTGTAGTTGGGTTACTTCAGACCATGGGGAAGTTTGATTCTATTTAGGTGCTTGTGGACAGATTAACCCAAATCAACCCATTTTGTGCCTGTCAATATGAGCTATAATACAGTGAAATTAGCCATGATCTACATTCGTGACATAGTTTGATTGCATGTAATGCCTATTTCCATTATTTCAGATAGAGGTACTCAGTTCACTTCGAATTTTTGACATACGTTGCAATGGGAGTTAGGTGCTTAACTGGATAGGAGTATAACATTTCATCCACAAATAGATGGTCAATCAAAGCGGACTATTCAGGTATTGAATGACATATTGCGGGCTTGAATTATGGATTTTGGAGGTCATTGGGATCAATTTTTCCGCTTAGTGTGGATTTTCTATGTTAATAGCTACCATTCTAGTATTCAAATGGCTTTGTTTGATATTTTGTATGGTAGAAAGTGTAGGTCTCTAGTTGGGTGGTTTTATTCTTCTAAGGTTAGACCTTGAGGCACTGATTTTTTGAGAGATTTGATGGCTCGAGGGAGATTAATCCAAGACTAGATCTTGGCATCTCAAAGAAGACAGAAGAGTTATGCTGATAGAAGGGTCCGCGAATTGGTGTTCATACAGGGTGACCGGGCCCTATTGAAGGTATCACCCATGACAGATGTGATGTGGTTTGCGAAGAAAGAAAAGCTAAGTCCGAGGTTTATTGGCCCTTTAGAGATTTTTCAGTGTATTGGGTCAGTGGCTGATGAGTTGCCTTTACCACTAGGTCTTTCAGTCGTATATCCAGTTTTTGTGTTCTGTGATAAAGAGGCACCATCCAGATGATTCGCATGTGATTCGATAGGACTCGGTGAGTTTGGATCAAAATATCACTTTTGAGGAAGAGCCTATTGTTGTTCTGGGCAGTTGGGTTAAAAAGTTGAGGTCAAAGGACATAGCATCAGTGAAGTTACAGTGGAGGCATCTTCCAATAGAGAAATCCACTTGGGAGGTTGAGTTCGACATGCGGAGTAGATATCTCCGTCTCTTTGATGGTTTGAGTACCTTCTTTCTCTTTACGTTCGAGGATCAATGCTTGTTTTAGTGGTGGATGATGTAAAAACCTTTTTGTTGTTTTGTAAATTTTTCTTATTTTAACTCTCTACGCAGTGTTATGACGTGATTTACGACTTACAAAAATGGGTAGTGTCGATTTTTGAGGTGTTCGAAGGTAATTTGAGTCATTTATTAGGTTCTTGAGTTTTAGTAAAGTTAAGCTTGATCATAATCAACTTTTGATCAAGATGACCTTGATTTAGTATTTCAATATTTTCAATAGGTCCAGAATGTACTCTTTAGTCAATATACATATTTAATTTATTTTTTCAAATCTCCGAACAATATTTGAGAATCTATTGGATATTTTAGATATTATTTCAGTTGTTGGTTAGTGGATCAAATTTATATTATCTTAATTCTTGATACTTACTATAAAAATAGATTCAAGTGAAAAGAGTTTAAAATAAAATTATTTGATGGCATCAAATAATGTCCAATAAGAAGAAAAGAGAAGTTACAATTTTATTGCTTCCCTTTTTCTTCCTCACAACTGCACCGAACCTTCAGGTGAGTATAGGAATTCTTTTGCTTTTGTGGTCATGGCAAATTCTATTCTTTCTATCTGTAATTAATTGCCCCTCTTCATATCTATAAGGAAGGAAAGTGGACAGTAGCATGCATTGGCTAATATTGGGTATTCTTTAGAATTAACATGTTATAATATGTTAATTTTTTTTCCTTTTTAATAATTAGGCAATGATTAGCAAATCATTGCCACTAAATTCAAGAAAGCAGGTAATAATGATATAATGTGTAGGTAGGAATTTTAGGTTTTGATGATCCCTGCACAGTAGCGACCCTTAGGTCATATTTTTGTTTTTGGAAAAAATTTATCCGATGGTCACTAATTACAGAATATATTTCTTTTGTTACAGAAAATTTTGATTTTAGTACTAAGATTTTTAGAATAAGAATTTATGAAGCAGGCGTCATTAGACCCGTATTCTTATGGGAATTGTATATTTGGTTAGATTGGGATAGCTCAGAGATGATTCAAAAGGGTAAAGCTTCCATCTCATTCTTCCGATTTCAAGTTTACTTAACGGATCTTATTTTAAGGTAAGTTTAGTCTTTCTTAGACTCTTTTTCAAAGTGCTTATTTGTTAGTTATGTGTAATGGGAGTAATGGAGAATGAGAGTCCCGTATTGGTGAAGGGATGAGCATTTATGTGGGTACCGATATTATTTGAAGGTTAAAATAAGTTAATTGCACGTTTTGAATTGTTTTTCTATATTTGCTAGCCCTATGACCTAATTTGCTATGGTAAATGAATTTTTGAAACTGTTAGCTAATGAGAAGACTCTCACTTGAATTTATTTTAGAATTGATGTTTATTCGGAATAAGGTATAAAATGTTTTACTTAAATTTATTATTGATTTGGGATCAGAGTTGCACGCCTACACATCATGCATTACATTTCGTATGGGTCCGGAGTGCACACCTGGACATTATTATCTATTATTCGGGTCTGAGTACAACAGGGACAATTTAAATTTATTAGGATCGAGTGCATGCCTGCAAAGTACATGGACCTTGGGAGTCCCTCAAGGGTCCTGACCTTCAAACCATTGCTCAGTAGGTGTGTACACATCACATGCATTGTATTGCATTTATTTATTCCTAGTTCAGATTAAGTAAGGTGTAATTGTTGACTTTGTATTGTTTACTAAGTACTTGACTATTTGTTAGTTGATTTCGCTGTAATGAGGAATTCTTGGATTGTATTATGATATTCTTATGACTATTAACTTGATTATTCAGTTAGAGTAGGGTGGCTTTCCTGAGTACAGGTTGTATGATTGTTTCATATGATTGACTTGGTGTTACTCTTCACCACTTTGAATAAGGATCGATCAACGATGCTTCCTGAGTACACCTGGTTTCATAGTCACCCAAACTTTTTCTGCAGGTATCGATCTGATGACTTCTGGACATTGATTCATGTGGTTCCTTTCTTAGCGTCTTTGGAAATTCGAGGTAGCTGCTATTGTTTCCAGAGACTACTAAAAATTTTCTTCGCCATTATCTTTATGCATTTTTCGCATTTTAAGATTCTGAAACCTTTTTTTGATTTCGATATTTAGTGGCTTGTATTAGTGACTACCAGACCTAGAATAATCTAAGTTTAACTATGCCAGTCTATTAATCTACGTTTGAGATTATTCGATGTTTATTATGTCCATATTTCCTTCTGCTTCTATACATTGAAAACGCTGTATTTTGGATTGAGTTCTTGGCTTACATATCATGGAGGGTTAAATAGGTCTCATTATCATCTCGAATTTGAGATATGACAGTGTGTTAAAGTATGATTGTTGTTTAGATGATTTGATTAACTTGATTTGACCAAATATATATTTAGGTAGTTGTCTATTGTTGTAATGAATACTTATGGAATGTAATTGTTAAATGATATCCTAATTATTAATCACATTAATGAGGTAATATCAGAGGTTTGTTGATTGTACAAGTTGATTACTTATTCTCATTGTGGTTATAATTGTTGTGATATCGATTATTATTATGAGATGTATTGATTTTTGGACATCTTCACAGGATTGGTTGAAATGATTCATTGGTTGGCTCAGGAACCACACCGGTATAGTACATAGATAAGAGCCCATCCCTTGTAGGTCATGACTAGTAGGCAATCATAAGACCCGTAGATATATGTACAAGGCATGTATATGTGTGACGGTTACTTGAGTGGACCAAGTATATGATTATTGTTATTATGGTTTTTATTGATTCCATGAGTGGATCAAATTATATTGTGGTTGTTGTTGTAGGTTTGTTGAGTGAACCAGATTATGATATTACTTGATATATATGAAATTCTTATGTGGGCGGGTTACTTATCATATATTTTAGAATTCTTGCCTATAGAGTCATGGTTTGTTGACTTGAATATGGTTAGAATCATCGTTTGTTGACTTGGAATTATTAGAGTCGAGATTGTTGACTATGTCATGGTTTGACTTGACTTATTGTCTCTTGACTTATACTTGACTGAAGTTGTAGATTTTCTTGAAAACTCTAATTGTCATAAACTTGAGGTATTTATCATAACGTGTGTGTTCATAGTTGTATTTATTACAAGGTGATAAATAATCAATGAGAATAAGAATGAAAATACTATTAGTTAAAACAAGGGATAAAAATAGCATAAGTGGATGAAAGTGTTATGATTTAAATTGCTATGTAAGTTGCTATATTTTTTTCTGATTTCTATATCGTGTTTCTGTGATCTAAATCTAGTCGACCAATGATACCTACCAGTATGTACGTGTTCTTTGTACTGATACAAATCTTAATATAGCATTTTTGGGGTATAATATTTTGCAGGAATCGATGTTGATTTCTTGTTCATTACGGATAGCGATTATTTAGCAACTCTCACTTCTCTTACTCATGGTGGAAGTTTTGTCTAGTTTTACTTTCCTTTAGATCTCTTGAACCTATTTTGACTAGTTCCTAGGGGTAGTTTACATTTCCACACTTAAATTTTTATAATAAAGTAGTTGTAATAAAGGTTGGTTATTTCTATGTGATAAAGACTCCGCATGTAATGTTCAAAGGATGGTAAGGGGCTCTTCTATTTAAGTGGATTAGAGTCGGTGCCCTCACGATTCGATAGTTTGGATCATGACACATACTCACCAATACATTGTACACACATGCTGAAGGTCTTATGGCCGCCCACTAACCAAGACCTATATGGGACGAGCACTTTTCCATATATCTTAAATCCCAGACTTCTAGTGTCTTCCAACTGTATATCAGACAATCCTGAAAAGATGTCCAAATAATGGTACATCCCAAAATAATAAAAATAAATCCCACGAAGTCCAAATACTGGTACATCCTTTACTAATAGAAAATAGCATTATAATTACAGTATATGAGAATAAACAACCACACTTGTAACAATCAACACACACTTATTATACAAAGATGAAAATGAAAATGAGAATAAATAACCTCATTACATGTGACTAGCACTAAAGATATCATTCAATTATTTACTCACCTTGAACATGCATTGTAACAAGTGTATGAAGAAATACTTAACATGCACACATAAATTAAGTTAGATTTTCAACTACATCTAACCATCACCTACCTTAGGCCAAGCTTGCACCACTCTAATGGGCATGAGTCTTGCCTTTTTTGGGCAATTTCGATTTAGTTGTGGTCTAAAAAGAATGATAAGATCAAAATTCAGACAATGGCTTAGTATATTCAAGGATTAAAACCTAATCTTGTAACCCCCAAGGTTAAATTCATGCTTATTCCTCCTATTCTAGGATTTTCTACCATCATTCAAGCTCAATTAAACCAATTTCATTAATATAGTGGTGAATCTAAACATGCAATTATAAATCAACAACAATTAACCAAAACCCAATAATTTTCAACCCAATTCACCTAACTACATTAGAAATTCAACTAGTTAAAGTTAAATCCTTCCTAAAATCTAGAAACTATTGATTATATGCATTAATTATAAAAAGAATAGGTAGTGAAATTGATTAACTTACCTCAACGATGGAAATTAATGAAAATTAGGGTGAAATCGCCCAAAATCACCTCTCTCAGTCCTTAGACTAATTTTGAATAAAAGTAATATATTTGAGGCATTTTCTATATTAGTCAGCGCATATAGCGGCCTTATCCCTTCATAGTGGCATTGCTATAGTGGGATTCGCCCCTTATGGCGAGATTGACCAAAGCTAAATCCGCTATAGTAGGAAATTTTTTGCAATAGCGGTGCAGTTGTAGCAGCCTTCCTCCATCTATAGAAGGATAGGCGAGGCAAAAACTCAGAATTTTCCCCAGTTTAGCCCTTTTTACAGCACGCCCTCTGGTTTCGATAACCTAGACTAACCTCTTAATGTAAAAAGTAATATCATGAGTTTTAATATACTCGAATTCACTTTCAAAAGTTTTTATGAACACCTTCTCATCTTATCTACCATAAAATCACCCCAAAATACTTAACTTTTAACTAATTTATTCTCAGATTACCCTAGATACTATGCTCAGATTTAATTTGAAACTAGCCTAGCTTGAAATTTCTAACACTTAATTTGGGAAAACCTTAACTAGTATTTTAGAACACTAGAATTACCTATAATGATGGAAAGGGACTTTACAACATATTTCAATTTACCCATCGCTCCTCCCTAAATAATTTGACAAGAAAAATGAGGCTAGTTGTAACGCCCCGAACCTGGTGCCCGAATCGCTGCACGCTGCTAATGACCCCGAAGGACCACTAGCTAACCCATGACTGATATTTGTACCTGTACACTACATAATATAATATGATACTGTGGAAATATGTACTGAAAGACCATAAGGTTCAATACTGAACAAAATTTAAATAATAAAACATCTAAGTTTTGTAATAGAATACCCAAAACAAGACTGAAAATACTAAAATCTGAAACATAATAGTCTGCATCTAGTCTGAAAGCCTCTAATGTCTAAATAATCTAAATAAGGAGTTGATGGGACATGTCCCCAACTAACACCAACTAATAAGCTAATCAATGAGATAGTAAAGAAATAATCATGCCTTCGAAGGATTAGAACACACTTCGGACTTTGACTGCTGAAACTGGAATCTAATGCTGATCTGGAAATCATCTCTGAACCTATGATGTAACATAAAAAGGAAGCACCATAGTGCAAATGCGTCAGTACAATGGAATGTACTGAGTATACATGTGAGGTAGGATATATGCAAGGGTTCACATGTATGATTATTACTTTCTAACTGTCTAACATGAACATGAGAATGTATGCATAAATACATAACTGTAACTGACAACATGATAACATGATTAATGAGTCTGAATAATGATAACCTGATATGTTAATAACTGATACGACTAATAACATGAGTGACTGTATCTGACAGTCCTAAATCTGATGTAACTATCTGGGTTTCGAACTGTATCTGAGTTGACTGTATCTGACATTTCTAAATTTTGAAAAACTATTGAGTTCTATTACTGAGACTGATTGACTGTATTTGATAGTCCTGATTCTGTAACATGAAGCTGAGGGAAGTAGTTATCTAACCGACATGCCCCTGATACGCCATTATGGTTGAGTTGGGATCCAATCTGTAACCCCAATTGGAAGGGTGTAAATACTGCGCCACTGGTAAGGACAAGCTGTGGGTGACCCTCATCTAATAGTATCCTCTGTAGGAGAATGGTGGGGCCCTTATCTGACAGTATTTATCCATCTCATCAACCCTTACCAACAGTGTTGATGTCTCAATCTATGCTGGCTACATAGTTTTGAAATGCAAGGATGACTTCTAAGGATCACACCCTTATCTGATAGTGTGTGTACCCATCCTTGGGTTCACTTGGTGCTAATTTCTACTCCCGTCTAAATGAAAACTGAACATGATTTACTGAACTGAACATGAGCTGAATTACTAAATTCCGTTGACTGACGGAATACTATTGCTAGCTGACAACTGACTGAGTTCATGAGATCATGGAGATTTTCCTGAGTCATAAGACTGTCTGAATTTTAAGGATTTATAGCTTGACTGAGAGTATCATGAAAGCATGACATGGCTCTAGGCACATAGCTAATATTTTGGGTATAAGTACCCCCAGGACTCTATAGAAGGAAACTGATAAAGCATGACTTGCTTGAAACACAATAATCATCATAATACATTTACTGAAGCATTTCATCAAACATGTGATAGGAATAAGCTTGTACATACATGGAGATTTCATGATATCATGCTAATTAGACACTTTTCCTTCATCTAGGCATTTAATCAAACACATGGTAGGCATAGAATGTGTAAACAACATCATACAATAATTAACTGTCATGATTCAATTCTAATTTAATCATTCAGGGGTTTAGTTATAGGATTTCATGAATCTATACCTATACAAATCAACCCAAATGAAATTTACACTCATTCATGGAATACAATTCAATTACTCATTATCAACATGGACAAGAGAAGCCAAATTATGAAATTCATAAGAAAATCCATAACTTGAATTTAGAAAAGGAATTCTTGGGCTTCATGAATGAAAGGAGTCCATGAATGAACACTATGCATACCTGGGTTAAGGTTCTTGATGTTCTTGAACTTGAAGAATTGGAAATCCCTTAGTTCTTGAAGAAGATTGGATTGGTTCTTGAAGATTAAGGTTAGAGAGAAACCTTAATATTTATTGTGAAATTATAATGAGAATGAGAATTCTGGCCGGATTTAACTAGGTATATAAATGGGTAGCAAAAGACCAAAAATCCCCTTTCAAACAACTTGAAAATTCCCTAAACGGAACCTGTGATAGCTCGTGTGATGGTCCATCACTGGGTTGATGGTCTATTATTTCGACGATCATAGGTGAACCAGAATAGGGTCTGACAACCTAGGTAGCGACGGCTCGTGCAACGGTCCATCGCTGGATCGACGGTTCGTGCAATGGTACATCACTGAATCGACGGTTCATCGACCTTTCCATCACACCTTATCCAAAAGGTTTACCCATTGCCTTATCTGCGAAGGTCTAAGTGACGTTCCGTCAACCTGGCCGACACACCTGGGCGATTCTGACAACTTTGAGTAAAACGTCCATAACTTCTTCCCCCGATACCGGATTTTGATAAAATTGGTATCAATGGAAAGCTTATTCAATTTTCCACATGATAGAAAGTGAAAATCATAAAAATACCATGTGTAAAAAAGTGGTTTCATATTTCAAAGCAAGTTTTAACATCCTTGAGATGATTTCCAGCTAAGAAAAAGGTAGGCGTATTACAATATCTCTCCCTTGAGAAGATTCATCCTCGAATGAGACTAACTAAGAGGGAAAACACTAGATTGAACATGAATAGCTAGAACATGATCTCATGACTGACTTGACTGACAGGTTGAATATAACATACTGAACATGCATATCTGATGCATGTATAACTAATTCATGAATGCATAATTGAGTGTTCTGAAGAACTAAGTTTCTCACAATGAGAATTTATGTATGTTGCATAAATACATGACTAAACTGATACATGAGTGCATGATTAGATATGCAATGGTACTTGATACAAAGTTTATGATGGGAACATGAACATGAAACTGAATACCAAGTTTGTGATGAACACATAACATGAAACTGAGTAAGCTTAAGGAGAACTGTTACCTTGATCTTGGTCTGAGTTGGCGGAGAAGAGGTGAGGATACTTGGTATGCATGTCTGCTTCTGCTTCCCAAGTAGCTCCTTCGACGGACTGATTTCACCAAAGAACCTTAACTAAAGGGACCACTTTGTTCCTCAATCTTTGAGTTTGATAGTCTAAGATTTCGACTGGAATCTCTTCATAAGAGAGGTTGTTCTGAACATCAATGCTCTGAATAGGGACTACTACTGATGGGTCACCTATACACTTCTTGAGCAAAGATACATAGAAGACTGGATAAACTGAGGCTAGATCTGAAGGCAATTCAAACTCATAAGCTACCTTGCCAAAACGACTGAGAATCTTAAATAGACCTACATATCGGGGACTGAAATTTCGCTTCTTGCTGAATCTCTTTACTACTTTTATGGGAGAGATCTTTATATAGACATGATCACCGATCTATTTTCTGATCCTGAACTAATTCTTTCAACTTGACAAGGCTGGGATCTCTATCTTGCTTTTCTTTTACCTTAAAAACTAGAGATGATTCTGAACTACTCTGAACACATACACCACCCTTTGAAGAATTGACTAAGAGAATGCCTAGTCTGGCAAGCTGATGTACTTCTTAAGATAACTTCTTCTTACTATCCTCACCATGAGAAACACTAACCATAGGCAATCTACTGAGAGCGTCAGCCATTACATTGGCCTTGGCCGAATGATAAAGGACACTTATGTCATAATCTTTCAAGCGCTCTAACCACCTTCTCTGATAAAGATTAAGATCTATTTGAGAAAAGACATACTGATGGCTCTTATGATCTGTGAACACATATACATGAACACCGTATAGGTAATGCCTCCAAATTTTTAAGGCAAAGACTATGGCTGCTAACTCGAGATCAAGAGTAGGATAATTCTTCTTATGAGGTTTAAGCTGTATGGAGGTGTAGGATATGACCTTACCATGCTGTATGAGGAAACAACCCAAACCTACTCTAGATGCATTGTAATACACCACAAACCCATCTAAACTATCTGGAAGAACTAATAATGGAGCTAAGGTGTGTCGAGTCTTTAACTCCTGAAAGCTCTTCTCACAAGGATCTGACCACTGAAACTTGACCTTCTTCTGAGTCAATCTGGACATAGGGGATGCAATAGAATAAAATACCTAAAAAACCATCTGTAATAGCCTGCCAAACCCAAGAAACTCCTAATATCTGATGGAGAGACAGGGCGAATCTAGTTTCTTACTACTTCGGTCTTTTAAGGATCTACTCTAATGCCATCATCAGAAATAATATGAAAAAGGAATGCTACTGACCTTAGCCAAAATTTGCACTTACTAAATTTGGAGAATAACTGATAATTTCTGAGAGTCTGAAGTACTATCCTGAGATGGTTTGCATGATCTCGCTTACTACAAAAATAGACCAGGATATCATCTATGATGACTATGATGAACATGTCTAAGTAATGCTTGAACACACGATTCATCAAGTCCATGAAAGTAGCTAGGGCATTGGTAAGACCAAATAACATGACTAAGAATTCGAACTGACCACACTGAGTATGAAAAGCTATTTTCAGGATGTCATATTCTCAAACTCTGAGCTGATGATAGCCAGATCTGAGGTCTATCTTAGAGAAATAACTGGCATCCTAAAGTTGTTCAAACAAGTCATCAATTCTGAGAAGAGGATACTTGTTCTTGATCATGACCTTGTTGAGTTGACGGTAATTAATGGACATTCTGAGAGAACCATCTTTCTTGTGCACGAATAATACTGGAGCGCCCCACAAGGAAATGCTGGGTCTGATAAATCCCTTATCTAAGAGAACCTTCAACTGTTCTTTCAGTTCTCTAAGTTATGCTGGTGCCATTCTGTATGGTGGAATAGATATGGGCTGAGTATTTGGAAGGAGATCGATACCGAAGTCTATTTCTCTTTTAGGAGAAATTCCTGGAAGATCTTTGGGAAAGAAATCTGAATATTCATTTACGACTAGAACTGATTCAAGACTGAGAGTTTCGGAACTAGAATCCTTAACATGGACAAGATGATAGACACATCCCTTAGATATCCATTTCCTTACCCAAAGGTAGGAAACAAGCTAACCTCTGAAAGATGAAGTACTACCCTTCTACTCTAGGATGAGTTCATTTAGAAACTGAAACTGGACTATTCTATTTCTGTAGTCGACTGTGGTATAACTGGAATGAAGCCAATCCATGCTGAGAATGACATCATAATCAGTTATCTCTAATTCAATTAAGTCTGCTGAAGTAACTTTCTGAAATATCATAATCGGTCAGTTCCTATAGACCCGCCGAGCTATGATGGTTTTACCCACTGGGGTAGAGACTGAAAAGGGCTCTGGGATCTAGCAAAGCATAAACATACACATAAAAGATCTATAACATACCGATAAGTACATCAGGAGAATCTTTTTGGTTGTCTAACATGAATGTGAGAATGCATGCATAAATACGTAACTGTAACTGACAACGTAATGACATGATTACTGAGTCTGAATACAGATAACCTGACATATTAATAACTGATCTAACTGATAACATGAGTGACTGTATCTGACAGTCCTAAATTTGATGGAACTATCTGAGTTCTGAATTGTATCTGAGTTGATTATATCTGACAGTCCTGATTCTGAAACATGAAACTATGGGAAGTAGTTATCTAACCGACATGTTGTTGATACGCTATTATGGCTGAGTTGGGGTCCAATCTATAAATCTAATTGGAAGGGTGTCAATACCTCGCGACTGGTAAGGAAAAGCTGTGGGTGACCCTCATCTGATAGTGTCCCCTGTACGAGAATAGTGAAGCCCTTATCTGATAGTACTTATCCACCTCACAACCATCATTAACAGTATTGATGTCTAAACCTATACTGGCTACATAGTTCTGGAACGCAAGGACAACTGTTAAGGATCACACCCTCATCTGATAGTGTGTGTCCCCATCCTTGGGTTCACTTAGTTCTAATTTATACTCCTATCTAAATGGAAACTGAACATGAGCTGAATTACTGAATTCTTTTGACTAACAGAATACTACTAATATCTGACAACTGACTGAGTTCATGAGATCATGGAGATTTTCCTGAGTCATAAGACTGTCTGAAGTCTAAGGATTCATAGCTTGACTGAGAGTATAGTGAAAACATGACATGGCTCTAGGCATATAGCTAATGTTTCAGGTACAAGTACCCTCAGGACTCTATAGAAGGAAACTGACAAAGCATGACTTTCTTGAATACATAATAATCATCATAATACATTTACTGAGGCATTTCATCAAACATGTGATAGGAATAAGCTTGTACATACATGGGGATTTCATGATATCATGCTAATTAGACACTTTTCCTTCATCTAGGCATTTAATCAAACACATAGTAGGCATAGAATGTGCAAACAACATCATACAACAATTAACTGTCATGATTCAATTATAATTTAATCATTCAGAGGTTTAGTCATAGGATTTCATGAATCTATACCTATACAAATCAACCTATATGGAATTTATCACTCATTCATGGAATACAATTCAATTACTCATTATCGACATGAACAAGAGCAGCCAAATCATGAAATTCATAAGAAAATCCATAACTTAAATTTAGAAAAGGAATTCTTGGGCTTCATGGACGAAAGGAGCCCATGAATGAACACTATGCATACCTGGGTTAAGCTTCTTGATATTATTGAACTTGAAGAATTGGAAATCCCTTAGTTCTTGAAAAAGATTGGATTTTGTTCTTGGTGATTAAGGTTAGAGAGAAATCCTAATATTTGATGTGAAATTATAATGAGAATGTGATTTCTGGACGGATTTAACTAGGTATATAAACGGGTGGCAATAGACCAAAAATCCCCTTTAAAATGACTTGAAAATTTGCTAAACGGAACCTGTGATGGCCTATCACTAGGTCGACGGTCCATTATTTCGACCGTCGTAGGTGGAACATAATAGGGTCTCACTGCCTAGGTAGCGACGACTCGTGTAATGGTCCGTCGCTGGATCGACGGTCCATCGTACCTTATCCAGAAGGTTGACCCACTGCATTGGCTACGATGGTCTAAGAGATGGTCCATCGCTAGATCAATGGTCCGTCAACCTGGCCGTCGCTCCTGGGCGATTCTAACAGCTCTGAATAAAACGTCCATAATTTCTTTCCTCGATACCGAATTTCGATGAAATTGGTATCGATGGAAAGCCTATTCAATTTCCCACGTGATGGAAAGTGAAAATAATAAAAATACTATGTGTGAAAAATGGTTTCTTATTTTAGAGCAAGTTCTAACATCCTTGAGATCATTTCAAGCTAAGAAAAAGGCCTGGTTATTACACTAGTAAAAGGTAAGAGATTGCATGTATTCTCAAACAAGTGAGGGTACTTGTCCTACATATCCCTTTCGATTTCCCAAGTAGCCTTCTCAACCAGATGATGCTTTCACTAACCCTTTACATACTCGAATCTCTTTGGTTCTCAATTTTTGAACATCTCGATTGATAACTATACCCAGCTCTTCATCATATGAGATACCTTAAACAATACTTGTTCTCCAGTTTTAAATGACATGTTCCTTAACTTTCAATCCACATAATCCTTCTGCCTTCTTTGGGCTACTAAATACTTATCTTGAATGAATCTTAACTTCTCTTGAGTTTTCTCAAACCAAGTATGTGCCCAAAGGCTTTATATCACCAACTTCAAACCATCCTATGGGTGATCTACACCTTCTCCCATAAAGTAATTCTAAAAGAGCCATGACAATGCTAGAATGGTAACTCTTGTTGTATGAAAATGCACACAATAACAATAACTTATCTCAATAAACACCAAAGTCAATCACTCAAGACCTCAAAATATCCTGAAGCACTTTTATAGTCCTCTCTAATTGCATGTCGATCTGAGGATGGAAAGCAATGCTAAAGTCAACACCCAACTCTTCATGTAACTTATTCAAAAATATGGAGGCAAATTGTGTACCTCTATCAGAAATGATGGATATTGACACCTCATACAACCTCATTATCTCTTTGGTATAAATATTAGCTAACTGCATCGATCTGTAATCCACTCTAACTGGAATGAAATGAGTTGACTTGGCTAGCCTGTTCACTATGACCCAAATTAAGTCATGAGGTCTTATGGTCTGTAGAAGACCCATAATGAAATACATGCTATCCTCTCACATTTCTACTCGGGATGGGCATCCTCTAAAGTAAACCTACATGCCATTCGTATTTCACCTATTGATAGTTATGGCATTTAGACACATATTATATTATATCTCTCTTCATCCTAGGCTACCAATCGAGCTTTAACAAGTCACAGTACATCCTAGTTATACCTAGATGAATAAACTATCGAGTACCATCAGTTAGGCCAGCAAATCTAGAATCATATCACCAACACAAGACACACACATGCATCCTCTCACCTTCTACACCCCACATGCATCAAGTGTGGACTCAGAAACTTCACCATACTCCACTTTTTAAATTGTTTGACCTTGATATGATCAAGGAAGGTTGAAACTTACATCTACACTAGCCAGCACTCCACCCCTTTCAAAAACATAAAACTGCCTGAACTACAATGCTATAGTTTGAATCTCCCTAGCCAAAGGTAGTCTTGACACCCTCAAAGAAGCCAAACTACCCATACTTATCGATTTCAATATCAATGTGTCTTCCACCACATTATGCTTTCACAAGTGGTTTTAAATATTCACTTCATAATCCTTCGACAATTTTATCCACCTCCTCAGCCTTAAATTAAATCCATTTGAGTGAAAACATACTATGAGCTATGATGATCCATAACAACTTTGCAGTTGACACTATAGAGGTTGCATCTTCATATCTTAAGTGCAAAAACCACCGTTGCCAACTCCAAGTCGTGGGTTGGATAATTCTTCTCATAAGGCTTTAATTGCCTTGAAGCATAGGCAATCACATTCATGTTGTGTATTAACAAAACACCCAAACTAGAGCATGAAACATTAAAAATATGATAAAGCCCTTACATTTAATTGGCAAGGCAAGAATGGAGGCTGTAGTTAAAAAAGTCTTGAACTTTTGGAAGGACTCCTCACACTTTTCAGACCATACAAATGGAACCTCTTTCTCATTTAATCTCGCCAAGTAAGTAGTAATGAAGTCAAAGTTCTTGACATACCTGCAACAATAACCAGCAAGATCCATAAAGTTTCTAACCTTAGTCACAGAGTTAGGCCGAACCTAACTCTTGACAGCTTCAATCTTCTGGGGTTTGCCTTCACCCTCCTTTTTAAAACCATATGCAATAAAAAGGCTACAAAGGACATCAAAAATTCATCTTTAGAAAACTTAGCATAAATCTCTTTTTCCTTCAAAATCCCCAAACTATATAAAGATGACTTGCATATTCCTTCTTACTCTTGGAGGAAACCAAAATGTCGTTAATAAAAACAATGAGAAATGAATCTTACTTTACATACCATTCATCAAGCTTATAAAGGTTGTCGATACATTGATCAACCCAAAATACACCACTAAGAACTACTTGTACCGGGTCTTAAAAGTTGTCTTAGGTATTTCCTCAGGCTGAATCATTAACTTGTGATAACTTAAAATCAAGTCTATCTTGGATAAAATTAAAGCACCCTATAATTAGTCAAAAGATCATCTATTTGGCGAAAAGGATACTTATTCCTGATAGTAACCTTATACAACTGCCTATAGTTAATACATATTCTTAAGCTACCATTTTTTTCTAAGCGAACAACACTGGAGAACCCTAAGGAAATGAATGAATCCCTTATCAAGTAACTCCTGCAACTGAGCCTTGAGTTCTTTCAACTCAGTTAGAGTCATTTGATAAAAAAGAAATAGAAATGAGGCAGGTATCCAGCTCTAAATCAATGCAAAAGTATCCTGATATCGATAAGTACCCGGCAAATCTGTTGGAAATTCATCTTGAAACTCTAACACCATGTGAACAGACTCAATAGAATTGGACTCTACACTAACGTCACAAAGATATGCTAAAAAGGTTGAACCTTCTAACTAACTACTTATCCTAAATAAAGAACATCATTTTCATCGGTCGTATCTTATAGATACTTTCCTATTTTAATTTATCCATCCCAGTTATCTCTAAGGTTATAATCTTTTCATTATAATTAAGAACATCGTGATTATGAGATAGCCTTCTAGCTAAAGAATACAAATCCCTTGATTTCTCAGAACTAAGGACTGTTGAGTAGCCTTGATGGACCGACTATATAAGCTAGAAGAGCTTATTGAATAAGATGAGATGGATAGGTCTAATGACAATAACCCCTAGAGTAAGAACCACTAATGTTACCCGTATTTTAGGGTTTCTTTTCTATCACCTTCGCTTGACTAACCTTTTTGACTCTTTCTACCTTTTTCATATAATCAGTAACATCATTAAAGCTCTTAAACTAGAAGTCATGTGCATAGACAAAACCTGTAAGTTAGTGTTCAACTTACACGACACGAATAGTGGCCTTGTCGTAATAGGCATTCCAAGTCCAACCAGGACAGGGGACCACCCCCAATACCCAACCCAACCGCCAAATGCATACCCTGAGTCGGATGAATTCTGAGCATATAACAAGATAGTGTTTTGTACAATTCCATACTCTGGGATAGGTCCATAATCGTGACTAACCCAAGCAAGTCCAACCATCCAATAGCCAACCAATAACCATACCAAAACCAAAACAATAACCAAGTATGAGTATATAACAAAATAGGATGGAACAATCATAAATATAGTCAAACGGTACCAGCCATAATACCAATACCAATGCCAAGGAAAACACCACTACCGACACCACCTATACCAATGCATAGTAGTCTCACAAAGCCTCTAACCAAAAGTAAAAAAATATCCGATTGGGACATGCCCCCAAATATAACCAAAACCAATGTCTATCAAATAACCAGAGAATGTAAAGACATCCATGATATGAAATGGATTCTTCAAAAATATGGAAGCTCAACACTTCAATCCAACAGCTGCTCCTGAATCATATCACCAAGCAGGAAAAGTAGAATAGTTTGTTCCTATATCGCGTGGGGATACAACGCTTGAAGATGGATAAGCATGTAAACGATAGCATGCACTCAATATAAGGATAAAATAATGTCAACCTTTAAAACCAAGTAAACCAACCATATGCATTTACAACCATACATATATATATAACCATACTGGGAAAGGGAACAGGATTTAGTATGCCTTTAAAACCGTTAACCTGGGTATGTATAGCTTAACCGTCCTAGAACCACCCATGGGCTATATGGATCTAGTATAACCCCCTAAACGAGCCTCGATGCCTATAGCCACACAAATCAAAGATACCATAGAAGTAGGGGATTCCTGAGTGCCCTTCTCTCTCCATGATACATATGTACAAGTGTTCTTAGGGGACTCTCGTGTACCCCATAAGTATCAAATATGGTCACCATGTCCAATCCTCATATCGACAGACATGAGTTTTCAGTGTCTGACATTGGACTTACACCTTCACGGCTAGCTAACATACCCTGCCATTATTACCCAATTAAAACCATTACCATACAACCAAACCACCAATTTCATTTAATATTAACCAAGGCTATAAGTACCGGTATCCTCATACCGACTATAGCTTGTAAGAAATGTCGTTAGCCATCCTTTTTTAGTAAAAGGATTCCCACGTACCCATAGATTACATTATCAAGTTGACTTAGGGGAATCTCAGGTACCCTACAAAATGTTCATTATTAAGTGTACTTGGGGGATTCCCTTGTACGGGATTCCCTTGTACCCCACAAGAATGTTCAATTAAACCATGACCAATACCACAAAAATCTTACCATTTAACCATTCCAAACCATTTATACTATTTGGGTTCCATTACTAAGTTACACCACACAATAGTTCAATGAAGGTTCAACAATTTAACCAAAAACATTTTCATAGGCATTTTATCAAATATGTTGGGGGCATATAGTTTCCAAAGCCAAAACCAATTACCAATTAACAATTACCATGAAACCAAATGTTCAATACACCATTATAATACGAAAATCATAAGTAAAAGATCTAGAAAAACCATAACCAACCATTATAACCAAAAATCCCAACATATAATGGAAAACCCAAAACCATACCACAATTATGCCCTGAAAATAATTCATAAAACATGACTTTAGTTGGAATTAATAATGAGGGAGGAGTACATGCCTTAGATTGAGAAGATTACGGAGAGAAATCATCCTTGTAAATCCCAAATTGTCCACCTTAAAAGAAACTCTAGCCTTCTTTAACCCACGAGACTTGAGAGAATTTGAGAGAGAGTTTAAGTGCTTTAGATTGAGAATACTAGGGTAAATAATATCCTAAAAGAGTTATAAGTGGTGGGGCCTTGAGAGGTTAAGAGAGAAATGTTCAGATTATCCCCAACTTAAACTAAATAAAATTTCCACAGGATGGTACGACTACCCCACCCCAACCGTACCCTAGGGTACGAGTGGTCCCATTATCTCATACCCTAGGCCTTTCCTTGAACCCTACCAATGTCCAACATACGACCACCTAAGACAAAGCGTACCCAACCGTACGATTAGTACCATGCAACCATACCCTAGGAAAAATAGAATCTCCTAGGCTTAACTTAGGGCAACATACAATTGACATCTTACCATTAGTACCATAAGATGTGACTAGTATGATCCAACCGTACCTTGAACAGAAACCAATCAACCCACACTGGTTACCCTATGACCAAAACCAACCTAGTCGTACCCTATCATAAGAGAAATACCCTAAATCATATGATGTCCGAAGCCAAAAACCAAAAAATTTACTAAGGGCCAAAACCTTGATTGTTTCAGTCTCCCTCATAGGATCATTCATCCCTAAATGACGGACAAGTTAGTACAAACATGATGTACACCCCAATGTATCCATTCCAACCTTTAACTAAGTTAGAAAACAAAGATGTAAGGAAAATCAACTTTTCTTTTAACCAAATTAGAAAACAAAGATGTGATCAAGAACACATACCTTTCACAGGAATATCCGAAGCCAAAAAAATATGGATACTTAGACTTTATGTCCTCTTTTTTTTCCCAAGTAGCCTCTTCCACCATGTGGTTCCACCATAGAAACTTAATCGAGGTCACATCCTTGGTCCGCAACCGACAAATATGTCGGTCTAAGATCTTAACTGGGATCTCTTCATAAGACAAAAAAATTGAGATACCCAATCCTTCCAAAGAAACAACTGATGAAGGATCACCTATACACTTTATCAACATAGAGACATGGACTACCGAATGAATAGAGCTCAAACTAGAAAGCAACTACAACTCATATGCAATATTACTAACCCTCCTCAAAACCACCTAAGGACTAACATACTAGGGATTTAGCTTCCTTTTTTTACCCAAACCGCATTACTCCCTTCATGGGAGACACCCTTAGGAACATCCTATCCCTAACCTCAAACTTCAAGTCCCTATGCCTTATATCTATATGGTACTTTTTACAACTTTGGGAAGACTTAAACCTATCTCAAATCACCTTTACCTTTTCCATAACATTATAAAACAAATTCGAACCAAACATATCTACCTAACTAAGCTCAAACTACCTAATAGGAGATCTACATCTCCTACCATACAATGCCTCAAAAGGGGTTGTCCTACTACTAGAATGGTAACTAATGCATGAAGCATATCCTTCAATGTTAGAATAGTCCTTTCTACTTGCCTATCTATCTGCGGGTGGAAAGTAGTACTCAAACTAACCCTAGTCCCCAACCCTTTTTGAAATGACTGCAAGAAGTGAGATGAAAACTATGTACCACGATCAGAGATAATCAAAATAAGTACCCCATGTCGCTTTATAATCTCATAAAGATACAACCTCGCATAATTCTCAGTTGAAAAGTTAGTCCTTATCAAAATGTGAGTAAACTTTGTCATCCTATCCGCAATGAGCCAAACCAAAACAAATTGGTTTCGAGATCGAGGAAGAACGGTAACAAAATCCATATTGACCACCTCCTATTTCTATTCGGGTAAATCAATTTCATTATACAACCCTCCGGGCCTCATGTGCTCAACTTTCACTTGTCAACACATAATACCTCGCCATAAATTTAGCCATGTCCCTCTTCATACCATTCCACCAATACATCTCCTTGATATCATGATAGATTTTATTCAAAAAAGGATGAACAACATAGTGCAATTCATGCACCTTAGCCAATATCATTTCTCACAACCCATCAACATCGGGAACACATAATCTCCCTTGGTACCTCAAGGTACTATCACCACTAATCTCAAATACCATCATCTTTTTCCCACCTACATCACCCTTGATTTTCATCAAGACAGGATCTAGCATTTGCTTCTCCTTGATCTCTACACCAAGAGACGATCGAACCACTTCCTGTATCAACACACTACCATTCACGGAGTCTAAAAGGTGAACTCAAAAATTAGTCAAGCAGTGAATATCCTTCACTAATTCTCGCTTCTCCTTATCCACATGAGCTAAACTTCCCATAGACAACCTGCTAAGAGCATCAACAACCACATTAGCTTTTCCTGGGTGGTAGCGAAGACTCATATCATAGTTCTTGAGAAACTCAAGCCATCTCCTCTGGCTAAGTGTGAACACATAATATAGACTCTTATGATAAAAAAAGATGTCCACGTGCACTATAAAACAAATAGTGCCACTAGATTTTCAATGCAAACACCACCCCTAAATGCTCCAAATCATGAGTAGGATAGTTCCTCTCATGTAACTTCAACTGCCTAGAAGGATAGGCTATTACCTTCCCATGCTATATCAATACAGAACCAAGTCTCATCTGGGACGCATCACAGTAAATCACAAACCCCTCATTACCTTCAGGAAAATTCAAAATTAGAGCAAAGTTAGCTTATCCTTCAACTTCTCAAAACTACCTTCGCACGCATCTAATAAAGAGAACTTTACCTTCTTCTAAGTCAACTTAGAAAATAGGGCAACTATAGTCGAAAATCTTTCCACAATCCTCCTATAATACCCATCCAAACCCAAAAAAATTTGAATATTAATTGAATTCGTGGGTCTAGGACACTTCTTAACCACCATAACCTTTTGTGAATCCACCATGATCCGCTTATTAGTAATAATATAACCTAAAAAAGTGACAACATTCAACTAGAATTCACATTTCAAGAATTTGGCATACAACGGTTGCTCTATAAAGGTCTACAACACCACATGGAGGTAATTGGCATGATCCACCTCACTCTTAGAGTATACCATAATTTCATCAATGGACACAATGACCAAAAGATCTAAAAACAGATGAAAGACCCAGTTCATCAAATCCATAAATGTCGTTAGGGCATTGGCCAAACCAAATTATATAACCAAGAACTCAAAGTGCCCATACTGAGTATTGAAAGTTGTCTTAGGGATATCCACCTTCCTAATATTAAGTTGATGATACCTAGATCAAAGATCTAACTTAAAAAAGAATTTGACACCTTGCAACTGATCAAATAAATCATCTATCCTTTGAAGAGGATACTTGTTCTTAACTGTCACCTTATTCAACAGTCGATAGTCAATGCATATCTGAATGAAACCATTCTTCTTACACACGAATAACATTGGTGCACCCTACGGGGATACACTAGGATGAATGAAACCCTTATCCAAAAGATTCTTAAGTTGCTCCTTGAGTTCCCTCAACTCAACCAGAGCCATTATATAAGGCGGAATAGATATTGGACGAGTGTCCGAAACTAAATCAATCCCAAACTCAATCTCTCTATTTAGAGGAACACTAGAAAGGTCATCTGGAAAGACCTAAGGGAAGTCATTCACCACCAAAACCAAATTTAATGAAGGACCTTCCAAGTTAGATTCTTTAACCCAGACCAAATGATAGAGAAACCCTTTGGAAATTAATCTCAGATTTCTAAGATTGATATAAACTTTCCTTTTAAAGCTAGGAACCCACCCTCCCACTTAATAACCGGTTCAACAGGGAACTTAAGGACAACCTTATAGGTCTGACAATATAAGGATATGCAGTATAAGTGTAACCAATCCATCCCCAGAATAACATCAAAATCCATCATATCTAATTCAAACAAATCCACCAAAGTCTTTTTACTACCAACAGATACCACATATCCCTATAAACTCTTTAGTAACCATAGAGTCACTAACCACGGTAGAAATAGAAAAATGGTTCAAAATAACCTCGAGATCAAAACCAAAATACACAGCCATAAATGAGTTTACATAAGAGATAGTGGACCCCAAATCAAGTAAACAATACACATCACAAGAAAAGAGATGTAATGTACTAATCATGATATCAGGCGATGCTTCAGACTCCTTTCGGGACGCAAGAGCATATAAATAATTTTGGCCTGTGCTGGTACTAGAAGCAAAAATAGATGCAGAAGCAGCACCCCTATGCACAGGAGCAGATGAAGAGGCAATCGAAACCTTGTTTGCCCCTAAAGCAACCATACCAACTGGACAGTTTCTAAGCATTTAACTTGACTGACCATATTTGAAACACCTACCCCTCTCCTTATCACAGAAGCCCCGATGTAAACGACCACAAAACCTACAAGGAGGACATGATTAGGCCAACTAAACGCCACTAACTTAAGATTGGGAACCCTATGCCCTAAATTTATCGACACCCTACTGATGCCTATCACCCAACTACTTTGAGTAGGGATCACTAGTTCTACAGAATAAACCAAAACTTCACCACTTCTTTTTTTGCCACTTACCACCATCCCGACTACTTTGATATTATCCACCCTTCTCAGAGAACCTGAACTTCTTACCCTGTCTTTCCTCTACCTTATCCTGCTTTCTCTTTTTCTTATCCACCTGTTGCATATGAATAACCAACCTAGAGATATTCATGTCTTTGATCAGCAATGCAGTCTTGCTTTCAAGGATCAAATCCTGAGACAGTCCTGAAGTGAACTTTTTTATCCTGGCCCTCATATGAGACACCATTTTTAGAGCATACCTAGATAGTTGATGGAATTTCAAGGCATACTCTTTTACCGACATCTTTCCTTATTTTAGATTAACAAATTTCTCTGCTTTTACTTCCTTCAACTCCTAGGAAGAGAAGCGGTCTAGAAAAGCATTAGAGAAAGTCTCCCACATAGAAGACTTATCCATATCACATCTCTCCCTATCCCATTCCTCTTACCATTGGTACTCGACATCCTTTAGCTGGTACGCAGAAAAATTCACCCCTCCCATATTCGTGGCCTACATCACCCTGGAGATCTTTTCCATCTCATCCAAGAAACCCTGAGGATCTTCCTCCACCTCAACACCAGTAAAAGTAGGAGGACTCATTCTCATGAATTGGCAAATCCTTGTGGCCTTAGAAGATGGAATACAAGATACACCATGCTCAAGCTGAGAAGATATTAATTGAGCAAACATATGAATCGACTGACGGAATTCTGCATTCATCACATCACCTTGAGGGGAACTAGTAGGAACCTGTGGAACTCTACAACAATCAGAGATGGGACCCCTAGACCGAGTATGGATCCACTGAGTGGAATGTGTCCCATCAACATTGCCCCCAGTTGGGACAGAGGAGTTTTCTTGCATCTCAGATCATCGAAGCATGATCTAAAAAGCGAACAAACAGGAATTAAAGAAGATTCTAGGACTTAGACTCCATCTTGAAAATAGAACACAAAGAAGAGAAACATTCCTAAATGCTTTATAGCCTCTTACTTATGAGTGTGGAGTGCAACACACCCCTAAAGAGACTCTATTCAACACAGCTTAGTGGACTCACCAACTAACCATAAACCTAAAACTCTAATACCAACTTGACACTACCTGAATTGTGTTGTAATGGGCACCCTAAGTCTAACCAGGACTGGGGACTACCACTGATACCCAGCCTAACCACCAAACACATACCCTGAGTCGAGTGAATTTTGAGCATATAACAAGATAGCATTTTGTACAATTCTAGACTCGGAGATAGGTCCATAATTGTGACCAACCCAAGTAAGTCCAACCATCTAATACCCAACCAATACCATACCAAAACCAAAACAATAACCAAGTACGAGTCCATAACATAATAGGATGGAACACTCATAAATATAGTCAAACGGTAACACCCATAATACCAATACCAATGCCAAGGCTAACACCACTACCGACACCGGCCATACTAACCCATAGTAGTCCCACAAAGCCTCTGACCAAAAGTAAAATAATATTTGTTCGAGATATACCCCCAACCATAGCCAAGACCAATGTCTATGAAATAATAATAGTATGTAAAGACATCCATGATATGAATGGAGCCTTCCTAGATATGGAAGCTCACCACTTCAATCCAACAACTGATCCCGAATCTGATCACTAAGCAGGAGGAATAGGACAACTGGTTCCGGCATCGTGTGGGGACATAGCACCTGAAGATAGGTTAGTGGGTGAGTGCTAGCATTTACTCAGGATAAAGATAAAATAATTCCAACCTTTAAAACCAAGTAAATCAACCATATGTATTCACAACCATACATAAATATATATAATCATGCTGAAAAAGAGAACCGAGTTTAGCATGCCTTCAAAGTCATTAACCTGGGTATGTGTAGCTTAACCATCCTAGAATCACCCATGGGCTATATGGGTCCTGTGTAACCCTTTGAACGGGGGTCGATGCATGTAGCCGCATGAACTAGAGATACCATAGGAGTAGGGGATTCCCGAGTATCCTTCGCTCTCCATGATACATATGTACAAGTATACTTAGGGGATTCCCATGTACCCCGTAAGTATCATATATGGTCACCATGTCCAATCCTCATGCCAAAAAACATGATTTTCTAGTGTCATCGATTGGACTCATACCTTCACGGTTAGCTATCACACACTACCATTATTGCCCAATTAAAACCATTACTATACAATGAAACCACCAATTCCATTTATTATTAACCAAGGCTATAAGTAATGGTATCGTCATACCAACTATATCCTGAAAGCAATGTCCTTACCTATCCTTTTTAAAGTAAAGGGATTCCCATGTACCCATAGATTACATTATCAAGTTAACTTAGGGGAATCCCATGTACCCCACATGATGGTCATTATTAATTGTACTTGGGGGATTCCTTTTTACCCAATAAGGATGTTCAATTAAACCATAACCATTACCACTAAGACCTTATCATTTAACCATTTATACTATTTAGGGTTCCATTACCAAGTTATACCATGTAATAGTTCAATAAAGGTCCAACAATTTAACCAAAAACTTCTTATAGGCATTTTATCAAACATGTTGGGGGTATATAGTCTCCAAAGCCAAAACTAATTACCAATTAACCATTACCATGCAACCAAATGTTCAAACCAACATTATAATATGAAACCCCTAAGTAAAAGACATAGAAAAACCATAACCAAAACCCCCAACATATAATTGAAAACCCAAAACCATACAACAATTATGCCATGAAAACAATTCATGAAATATACATTTAGTTGGAACTAACTATGAGGGAGGAGTACATACCTTAGATTAAGAAGATGACGGAGACAAATCACCCTTGTAAGCCCCAAGTTGGCCACCTTGAAAGAAACCCTAGCCTTTCTTAACCCAAGAGCCTTGGGAAAATTTAAGATAAAGTTGAAGTGTTTTAGATTGAGAAAACTAAATGATATCCCAAAAGAGTTATAAGTCGTGGGGCCTTAAGAGGTTAGGAGGGAAAATCTCCTGATTACCTCTAACTTACACTGAATAAAATTCTCGCAGGATAGTACGACCATCCCACCCTAACCATACCCTATGGTATGAGTGGTACCCATATCTCGTATCCTAGGCTTCACCTTGGACCCCAACATTGCCCAACATACAACCATCCAAGCCAAATCGTACTCAATCATACAATTAGTACCATAAAATCGTACCCTAGGAAGAATAGAATCTCCTAGGCGTAACTTAGGGCAACATACGATTGACATATTACCATTAGTACCCTAAGATACGACTAGTATGTTCCAATCATCCCTTGCACAGAAACTAACCAACCAACACTGGTTACCATATGAATAAACCCAACCTAGTCATACCCTATCATAAGAGAAGTACCCCAAATCATATGATGTATAGAAGCCGAAAGCTGAGAAATTTTCTAAGGGTCAAAACCTAGGGTATTTAATAAACCCTATCACAAACAACTTGATCCTTGCTTTTTTAGTGCCAAGTAGCTGAGTAGCATAATGGGATATGGCATAAAACTTACCCTTATAGGCTGCAATAGACATATTGCCTTGCTTAAAGGCCATAAACTTATCCTTCTTACGATCATAAAGTGTATGGGGTACATATTCTCTAAAAATAGAGTATGAATCTGAGCCTATGTTAATGGAGTTAAATTTGGTGACCGCCACTCCACATAATCTGTCCACACTATTTTGCATCATGCTACATCTGGAAGGTTACAAACTCAACACCATGTTGCTCCACATTACCAATTTTATATAGCCTCTCATAACAATAAACTATGAACCTGAATGCATCCTCGATTTTTGAACTAATAAAATTTAGAGATTTTACCTTTAAAAATTTAGTCAGCATGTCATTCTTAGCCCCAGTCATTGTAGGTCTTAACATAGTACAAGGGAAAATCTCATCCCACAAGGCCTCATCCATTCATGGAACAAAAGAAACAGTAAAGTAAGCACCAGGAATCTGAATAGCAAGCATAGCAGGAGTAGCTCCAGAACCTACTAACCTCCTCAAAAAATAAAAAAATTGTTGGATCACCATAGAAGACATCAGAGGAAGATTTTCACACCCTATTAACATCGGCTCCTCCTGCTCTATAACATTCTTATTTACAACCTCTTCGTATTGATCCTAGAATGGTATAGGTGTTTCCGATTTCTAATGGGCTAACTTGGTTACCACCTGAGCTCCACCCCTGGAAGGTGTTTCTTTACCTTTATTTTTCCCCTACCCCTTCCTCGACCTTGAATAGTCAGTTTTTCAACTGGAAATGCTTGTGCAAGGGTTCTTGCTATAGCTCTATTATCTCTAGTGTTCACTATCTCCTGACAAATGAATGAACAAGGTCAAATACTTATTTGGATCACCAGATAATAATTGGAATTAAGTTACATCACAAAAGACAAAAAAGAAGTGATAATTTTCTAAAGTCCTATAGCTTCTCGATGAAAAGTACAAAAGTATCTGTATCATTCCTCAAGACTCTACTAGACTTGGTTTGGTACAATAACATCAACAAACTACGAAATCTGATACCAACTTTGTCACAACATAAACTCATTTTGAGTAACACCCGTACTGACCCCTCCTACTTTCCCCATGGGAGAACCATTTAACTTAACTATTCAAACCCAACACTCAAATTTAAGATAATTTTGTTTTTTTGTTAAATAATCCGATATGTCAAGTGTTTTAATAATATTATCAAATGAGGAATTAAATGAATGTATCCTAAGAATCTGAGAGTTATTATACCAAAACATTAAAATGTCAACTAACCAGTTCAACCTAGAAACAAAAGAAAATATCCAAATCTGAAACTATTAGTCCAAAACTATATGGAGGATTCATGGCTACCTGGGAGATATAGCTCACCCTCAAGTCAGAATAAGGTTTTCTCTAAACTTGAGGTCTCGATGAAGTCAATGGAAAATGCTCTACACTCAACAAAAAGGAAGAGTATAGGTACTATCAGTACAAAGGCCTATGTAATAATAGGGTCATTGGCCAATTCAAAATAATGAGTGTGAACACATAACTATAGCTTACTAAAACAAGTACAACCATGACCACCTAGCAATTACCTTTACCTCAGTAATAAAACATTTAGCCTCTTTCATCCAACATTAAACAATTAAGTCAAATATTGATCGAATATAGACAACAAACTAAGTCAAAACCATGACTACCAATCTTAACCTGGTGAACAACTATGATTTAACAATAATAACTTACACTTGTCTCAAATACACAAGTAAGTCAATAATAACAGAATATATGTCATTGTTTCATACCATAGCTTGTCCCACTAAAGGATCCAATATAATAAATAACAACAATAATTGAATAATAATAATTACCCAACTTGATCTACTCAAAGAATCATCATACTCATAAAACTATTGTACACATATGATAAGGGTCTTATGGTCATCCACTAGCCACGAACTACAGAGGAAGAGCTCCTATCCATGTACCAAAAATTCTAAACATCCAGTTTATTCCAATCGTATATCAACTAATCTCGTGAAAATATCCAAGAATCAATACATCCCATAACAATAAGACTGAATCCCGTTAGGTGTGGAAATACCGGTGTATCCCATTATAATAGAAAATAGCAGAATAATCATAATATATAAGAGTAAACAATCATACTTGTACAATCAACAAGCCTTTATTATAATGTCATTACATGTGATAAGTACTAAAGATATCATTCAATGATTTACTTTTCTTGAATAGGTATTGTAACAAGCATATGAAGAAATAGTTAATATGAATATATATACCAAATTGGGTTTCCAACTACATTTCACCATCACCTACCTTAATCCAAGATTGCACCACTCTAAAGAGCTTGAATCTTGCATTTTCATGCAATTTTAAATTGGTTGTGGTCTAAACAGAATAATATGATCAAAATTCTAATAATGACCTAACATATTCAATGATTAAAACTAAATCCCAAAACCCCAAGATCAAACTCATGATCATTCCTCCCATTATAGGGTTTTCTACAATCAATCAACCTTAAATCAACCAATTTCATGAACATAATGGTAAATTCTAAACATGCAATTATAAATTAACAACCTTTAACTAAAACCCAAGTATTTTCCACTCAATTCACATAATTGCACTAAAATATTCACCTAGATTAAGTTAAATCCTTCCTATAAATCCAAAAACTTGTGATTCTAGGGATTAAATTTTGAAAAAATAGTTAGTGGGATGGATTAACTTACCTCAATGAAGAAAATTAATGAAATTTAGGTTGAAATCACCCCAAACTGCCTTTCTCATCCCTTTGATGAATGTGGAATAAAAATAAATTTTTTGAGGTATTTTTTGCATGAATTAGTGCATGTCCTACCATAGCGGCTATAGAGGTCCTATCCCTCTATAGCGACATCACTATAGCGGGATTCGCCCGCTCTAGTACAATTGACCAAAGTTGACTCCCGTTATAGCGAAAAATTTTCTGCTATAGTGGTGCAGTGGTAGAAGACTGCTTTCATTGATAGGTGAGGAAGAAATTTGATATTTTTCCATTTTCACCAATTTTGCACCACACCCTCTGATTTTGGTATTCCAGACTAACCCCTTTATATCAAATTCGATATTGGGAGTTTTACTATCTTGAATTCACTTCTGAAAGTTTCTATGAACTCCTAATTATCTTAGCAATCATAAAATCAACCCAAAATACTTAACCTTTAACATATCCATTTTTCGATTATTCTAGAATGTATCATGCTTAGATTTCATCAGAGACTAGCCTAATCTAAAATTTTAAACTCACAATTTGAAAAATAATCTTAACCCAAATTTTGAAACACTAGACATATCCATAACAATGAAAGGGTCATTACAAATATGAACACAATAAATTTTATTAATAAAAAAATAATCTCTAACAATTTAATATTGCAAAAACAATGTCATTAAACCTAAAAAAAATCTCCAAAAATTGTGTGTCATCATGCTAGAACCTCTAACTAAACATAGTAAATACAACCAAAGAAACCTAACAGTAAAAACAAAAGTCGTCCTTGACCAAAACAAGTGGATAAGATGTAAATAAGATAGATCTATGGCTGCCCAATAGATGATTGTTCACCCTTCATATCACAGCAAGTCTCACAAAAATGTTGCTTAACCATACGTCAGAAAAGATCAAATGATAAATTATCAGATTTTAGGATCTATACTTCAAGATGTGTATTCATCCGATAGGCCTTCATTCTTCAATGGACAATAATATTCTCATTGGAAAAACATGTTTAAAATCTTTATTCAATCAATAGATTTTCAAGCTTAGGTAGTAATCAAAAAAGGATCCAAACCAACTCCTGGACTCAAAGACAAAAAAAAAAAAGAAATTTAGCGGCACTATTGATCTTGAAATCTTTTAGGTCAAAAAGGAACAACAAGAGGTAATTGAAACTAATTCTAGAACAATATGTTTGTTTTACTATGCAATTGTTGGATTCTAGTACAACAAGATCTGAATATATGAGACAGTTACGGAGATGTGTTATAAGCTTGAATCACCTATAAAGGAACTACTGAAGTGAAAGAAGCTAGGATTAGTGCACTCATTAATAAATATGAACTGTTCAAAATGGGTGATGATTAAGAAATGGAATCTATGTTTCAAGATTCAGTAAAATTGTTTGTGAACTCAAATCTCTATGAATGACTTATTAAAACAGTCTACAAGTAAAGAGTCTTATAAGAATTCTTTCAAAAGCATGGAAGACAAAGACAACTATTCTGAAAGATGGAGATCTATACAACATGACATACAATAGACTATGAGGTAATCTTCTTGCTTATGAACAAAATCATATCAACAAGTATAACAAAGCAGAGAAAAATAAGATTGTAGCTTTTAGTGCCATGAATCAAGAATAAGAAGCAAATGTTGATGAAGTACTAAAGGTATGGCTCGCATAAATCTAGGAGTAAGACACATCCTAAGACAAAGACATCATAGACCTCAATAATCCTTTAAGAATAATGACTACTCAAGAAATAATGATAGGTGCTACCATTGTGGTAAGCCTAGTCATATTGTACAAAATTGTCATGAATTAAGAAGGAGATCATCAAAGAAACATAGAAGCTTTAGGGTATGGAGTGATGAAGACGAAATAGAGGATGACACAGAAACTGCAAACATATGTTTCATGGTGATAGGAGAATCAAGCGAGGTAAGATCTTTCAATTGTCATAATTGTAACATCTTGCAATTGAACTTTGATATGATAGCTGATGAACTTCAAAAGGGTATCAACGAATATAACAAGATTGTGCAAAAAAAGAATTTAAAAACTTGCTTAAATGCCAGGATTGCTCAAGAAAAAATAGACTGATAGATCTTCTTAGAAAAAAGCCATATAGAAGCTGGCACTCTCCGAGAAGAACATAATGATCTTAAGATGAAACTTAACAACATCAGAAATCACCAAGTCACGGCTCTGTCAGATCTAATAATTTTAAAAAATCCACTCAGTCACAACTCGAGTAATTTTAAAATAATGTCTAATTCTAACTCGTTTGCATCTGTTAAATCTTCTTTCTATTAGTATAAACCTACCAGTTATATTTATGTTAAGAAAGGTCATAAATCATATAACTCCAAACAATAGTCTTATGAAATATGAATTTGCAGATCCGAAAAAACTGTTTCTACCCCGTTCCCCTAAGAACCAAGAACACTTGGGGTATCTAAAAGTAATTGATTTGTGTTTTACAGGGTTACATACAAAAAAACTACATAAAAGAAATGTGGGTAATTAAAAGTGGGTGTTCTAGACATATGACAGGAAAGAAAAAAAATTAGTTTTGAAAAAAAAATAGGTGATGGATCTTTCAGATTTGATGACAATGCTAAAGGCAAAGTTGTAGGAGTCAGCTCTATAAAAAAATAACACCTTATGTGACATAATTAAAGGGCATCTAGTGGATGTACTCAAACATAACCTGCTAAGTATCAGTTAACTATGCAGTGTTGAATTTGATACACTATTTAACGCCATGAAATACACCATCAACCATGTCGTAAGAAACATCACCCTTACTGGTGAATGGGTGAAATATATATATATATATATTAAATAATATTGATTTACCTACAATAAATTTTCTTACTGCTCAAATGTGTGATCCTTGGTTGTTGCATAGAAAACATGGATATGCAAATATGCAAACTATCGAGAAGATCTCAAGACTGAAACTGGTTAAAGGTCTGCCTAAACTTAATTTTGAAAAAGATCACATCTGTGATGCCTGTAAACTTGGTAAGCAGACTCGAACATCATTCAAATTCAAAGAAAATGTTACAATAATCAGTCCACTTCAAATTATCCAAATGGACCTATTTGGACCAACTAAAGCATCTAATCTCGGTGAAAAAAGATATATTTTTGTTATTATTGATGATTTCTTATAATTTTCATGAAAAATGTTTCTCGCTCACAGACATGAAACATTCACTAACTATGAAATATTTTGTAGAAGAGTTTATTGAGAAGCAGAAGATTTTATATCTATCATTCACAGTGATCATTGAGGAGAATATGAAAAATAAAACTTTTGAAGACTTTTGCACACAAAACAAGTATACTCATAATTTCTCTTCACCTCGCTTTCCTCGACAAAACGGAGTAGTTGAATGAAAGAACAGATCTCCCAGAAAGACTGCTAGAACCATGCTATTGGAATAAAGTCTGCTTGACCATTTTTGGGCAGAAACAGTAAGCTCGGTATGTCATATACTCAACTGATTTTTGATCAGGACCATTCTAAAAAAGTGTCCAATTAGCTTTGGAGAGGAAAGAAGCCAAACATTAGTTATTTTTATTCATTTAGTTATAAGTGTTTAATTCACAATAAAGATAAGAACAATCTAGGAAAATTTGATCCTCAGAGTGATGAAAATATTTTTTTTTAGATATTCTTCCACTAGCCGTGCATATAAAGCTTTTTAATAAAACAACTTTAAGCGTGGAAGAATTTATGCATATAGTTTTGATGATTCTAAACCTATTTCAATGAGTATGATGATTGATGGGAAACAGATAAACAATTCTCAAACAAAAAATATCATAGAATCTGCAGGCCCAAATGACGAGGAGTCGACTGCAACAAGTACCAATTCTTATTTCCGCTCATCTTTATATTTGCAAGTTGTTTTGTATTAGCTATAGAATTTAATATCTTATCATATCTATATCATATCATATAAAATTAGTTTTGCAAGTCTGAATGAATTTGTTTGAGTTCTGAAGCGTGATTTCTGGCTAATATCCATGTGGAATAGCATATAGGTTTCTTAATTACGGCTATATATCTTTGTTGCCGAACAATTCTTTATACGAGGTCTCAATGATGTCATGTAATGTTAACATACCCTACTTATCTAATTAAGGTGATAATCGTAAAAAACAGAATTCCTTGTGAAAATATATACAATGAATCGAAAACCCGGAGAAAGTAAGCTATATTAAGTTGGAAAAATTATGAATATTCCTTCTTCAAATTTGAAGAAGCAAGGTAATCATAGTATTAGTCAAGGAGTTTTCTATATATAGCATCTATACTTTTATGAATATCAACAACAACAACATACCCAGTGTATTTCCACCTAGTGGGGTTTGGGGAGGGTAGAGTGTATGCAGACCATACCACTACCTCAAGAGAAGTAGAGAGGCTGTTTTCGATAGACCCCCGGCTTAGGACCAATAACAGTATAACAAATACAAAAAGTAGACGCATATAAACTAGTATGGTACACAAAACAAACTAACCGTATAACAAACACAAAAGATCAATGCATAATAAACTAGTACAGGATGCAAAAAAGTCAACACCACTAGCCCCAAACTACAGCCACAACACTACGAACCAGAAACTTCAGACCCAAAGGAGCACTCCCCTATTACTACCTCCGCGCTCCCACCCCCTACCCCTCTACCCAAATCCGTGTCCTCCACACCTTCTTATCAAGGGTCATGTCCTCTGTAAGCTGTAATTGCTCCATATCATGCCTAATCACCTCCCTCCAATATTTCTTCGATTTAGCTCTAGCCCGCCTAAAATCATCCCTAGCCAGAGTCTCACACCTCCGCACTGGAGCATCAGGACCCCTCCTCATCACATGTCCAAACCAACGTAACCTCACTTCTCGCAATTTATCTTCCACCGAAGTAACTCCTACGTTCTCCCAAATTTGTATTTCACCTTTCATGGAGTTAACTTATTCACATGGAATATGTTGTTGTAAAGGAAAACTTGAAAAGGTTCTCTAATTTGTCTTATTTAAATTGTAGAAAATTTGCAAATCTCCAAACCATTTATTCGAGGGATTTGTCAACACACTTTTTAGTAGGTAATGATAAGATTGTAATGCCTTGTCATATCTGAAATTCAAAGAAAGAGGTGACTCCTCAAGAAAAATATTGTTCCACATATTAAAAAAAAATAAAAAATTGTAAACGATAAAAGCAATTACTAATAATTTAAGAGGAAAACCACAAAAGTGGTGACATCCACGTTAGGTACGTGGTTCATCTTTTCCTGGCCAAGTCTTCATTGAAAGAAATCCGGCAGCCACCACTAATTTTACCACTATAACGAGTCACCATTTATTTGAATTTATACTATTTGTGTATAGCACTATTTAGATTTTAGAATTTCAATATTAAATATTTTAATTCTTAGTGTTATTTGTACTTTCTATTGGACTTCTATAGAAAATATTTTGAAAAATCTTTTCATAGAAATTATATTTAAGTAAAATAAGTGGATTTTTATTTATTTATGTACAAGAAATGAGATTTTTCGTCTTTTTACAATTTAAATAAAAGGAAATAGCTTCTGGAGCTTTTATGGGTAAAAGTAAAAATCTCTTATGTGTAAAAATGAATATATATTAGTAAAAAAGAAGATTTCTTATGTGTAAAATAACATAAAACTAAAAAAGCTTGTAAAGGGCTAGAAAATCAATTCTCTCCTTTTTTATGTGTTTGTTGTACAAAAAAAAAAATTATCCTAAAAATATTTATATAGAATATAGGCAAACAATGTGAAAGATCCGAAGGGAATAGGGGCTACGGAGTGTGACAGCGCCCAAGCGCACACGCAAGTATACATGGTCTTATCAAGTAGTAAAGTGGCTTCAAGAAAGCCCAAGTATCGATCTCTCAGGGATTTGAGTTCGTCGCCTATCCAATTCTAGTTTAACGATTGAGAAAAAATAAACAAGGATGTTTAAGAATTGTAAACTAAAAAGAAACTAAATTAATCCAGAAAAGTAAATGACTTTCGACAATCAAAAGACAGAGATCCAAGGTTAAGGCTTAAGAAAAATCATACTATGTTATTGAACTTCATTCATTAAATTTTTTATCGTGGTTGTTGATTCGTAGGGTTAATTGCATAATCATGGTTCCCAACCTCTAATCGTTTACCTAAGTTGAACCTTACACCTACATCGTTGAGCGGGGAAGTAATAATTTACTTAAGTTCTTTGCAAATTTCATCTTACATATGAATCAAGTAAGGCATCTAAGTACATCCCTATCCTAGATACTAATTCAAATTCCTTATTTTTTAAAGAAACAAGAATCATACTTTGCTTATTCCCATGTTCTATCTTCTTTTCCCTCTCCCGAGATCACAAGATTGACAATTGATGTATTCTAAGGGTAGCTAATCCTTAAAATAGTTAAAACAAGAATAAACAAACAATCAATAATAATAAGCAAATCAACAAACTTAATTCAAAACGAAGTAATCATGATCATTGCCTTAACCCTAGAAAAGGAGTTTTAGCTTTTAATGGAAATATTCATCATCCAGTCCCTTGGATTGATGCTACAAACCATGAAAGAAACTAAAATAAAAGAATGATAAAAACCCTAAAAAAAAGTTGTGTAGACTCCAATATCTTCCAAGGATGTCCACAAGTAAGTAAAAAAATATGAATAATGTCCTATTTATAGTGGAAGAAATAGCCCATACCTTGTTGAACAAGAAAACAGTTTCTGGTCGTCTGCGAATCCCGTGACGCGTTGCGTCGACTATAGCGTTGCACAGATAACCAAGCATCTTATAGCATTAAATACAATAATTTAGAGCTTAAAACAACACAACATCCTCAACGGTGAACTGGAAACACGAACTAAGCATAGGCTAAATTCACATTGAGCTTTAACTTATTGTTTTGACTCTTTTCTTGATCCAATTGACCCATGAACATTATAAATAAGTTGTTTCACATATAAATACATAATAATAACCTTATTAACTCATTAAAACATATTATAACCCAACACAATAGACTAAAAAAACACCTAGATCAAGCCAGTTACACTAGTTTTCTCGGTTGAACTCTAAATGCTCAAATTGAATCAAAACTCATGTGAAACCACCATTAAATATTGTAAATACATACTTGGACACATAAATGCTCATTTATATCATTCTCACCCCATTAATCACATGAATCATCCTCAAAATAAGGCTAAATAGGCTAGAATAGTAGCGCTAGAAAGCATAAATACACCCAATATCACCACCCTACACTTAAAGCCTTGTTCATCCTCGGACAAATCTTAACTAAAAGCATCATGAGCTGGAAAGACTCCAAACTTCTACTACATGCAAGAAATTCAAGCTAGCACTACAATGACAACATGAAATGCAAGTTTACAACACTAACCATGTTATAGACAATTGAAAGCTCAAGAATCTTACTCCAAAACATCCTAGCCTCAAGAATTTACCCAATACATGGCAAGCTCATGCATATTGCTCAATATAAGACATCATACAAATCACTCACATTCATCAAACATGCGCCATCACAATAAGGGAGTTTCCCATAAACACTCACAATAAAGCAATTGTCATAATGGGTATACAAATCAAGCCACGCTCACTCTCACAAAGAATTCAAAAATTATACATAATGAACCATAGGGTTGCCATTAGTGTCATGCTCCACTAATATTCAAATAATGAACCTAGGATCAAATAGGTCTTTTTCGAGTTGTAATGTAGGCTAAGGGACGGGTAAGAACTATTTTGGCTAAGAATAGTGACTAACCTCTCTAAGCGCTTTAATACACTACATCATATATTTAAAACAAATCTCTAACACCTAAATTACACTTTTTCATTCACCCATATCTTTTGTTTTTGCCTCATCTCTTTTAAGCATTTTCACAAACACTTGGTGGGCATATAGTTTATTACCACAAGAATTAATTTTTTTTCTTTTTTTCTCAACCATGACAGTATTTCTAGCATCAATTATATCACATAAATCCACCACACATCAATTATCAACACCAATAACAATTACCTTGGAAAAAAACTTGACAGTGCCCAAGCGCACACGCAAGTATACGTGGTCTTATCAAGTAGTAAAGTGGCTTCAAGGAAGCCCAAGTATCGATTTCTCAGGGACTTAAGTTTGCCGCCTATCCAATTCTAGTTTAATGATTGAGAAAAATTAAACAAGGATGTTTAAGAATTGTAAACTAAAAAGAAACTAAACTAATGCGGAAAAGTAAATGACTTTGGACAATCAAAGGATAGAGATCCAGGGTTAAAGCTTACGAAAAATCATACTATGTTATTGAACTTCATTCATTAAATTTCTTATCGTGGTTGTTGATTCGTAGGATTAATTGCATGATCATGATTTCCCAACCTCTAATCTTTTACCTAAGTTGAACCTTACACCTACATCGTTGAGCGGGGATGTAATAATTCACTTAAGTTCTTTACAGATTTCATCCTACATATGAATCAAATAAGGCATCTAAGTACATCTCTGTCTAAGATACTAATTCAAATTCCTTATTTTTTAAAGAAACAAGAACCATACTTTGCTTATTCACATGTTCTATCTCCCTATTCCCTCTCCCTAGATCACGAGGTTGACTAGGGGTGTACATAGTTCGGGTTGGTTCGGTTTTTTACTAAAATATAACCAAATCAATAATGTCAGTTTTCTAAATCTATAAACCAAATCAAACCAATATACAATCGGTTTTTATTTTGGTTTTAGTCTGGTTTTTTTTGGTTTTTTCAGTTTTCGATTTTCTCAATTTTTTTACAATTATAATGTGATTGAAGAAAAAAATTAAATGTTTTCACTAAAAAGATAAAAACAACAATGGTCATAAAGTAGTTTCAATAAAAATTAAGTTGAAAAATTACTAAAACATCTAAACTACTATCTCTCACAGTAGATTGTCTAAAAATTCTCCTCACATAAAATGTGAGCATACAAAAGAACGAAAAATTGGAGACAATTTCTTAAAAACTTAACTCCATGAAATAATTAATCATAACATAATTCCACAAAAAAAAAAGAGAGAAGAGAAACAAACCTAAATCACAACTTGACGAATGAGAAAAGTAAGATGAAAGTAAGATGAGAAAATAATGATAACTCTCTGAAAACTTGGAAAGTAAAAATGTAACAAGCGAAGCAATTAAAGTGTTTTAGGTGTTTATATTAATATTGGGCTTTGTATTAATTTTTTATTAATGGAAAAATACTATAATTAAAGGCCCAAGAATATATATCTATTTTCTGAATATAAAAAAATAATAAAAGTAATTAGAAAGTAGATTATAAGTAGTATTTTTTACGTATAAAAAATTAAAATTATATTTGTATTACGTCGGTTCGGTTTGGGTTCGGTTTGATTTTATTTTTTGCTAATACCAAACCAAACCAAGAATGATCGGGTTTTTTTTGTCAACACCAAACCAGTCAAACCAAACAATAAGTCGATTTTTTTTCTCGGTTTGGTTTGATTCATCGATTCGGTTTGTACACCCCTAAAGTTGATAATTGATGTATTCTAAGGGTAGCTAATCCTTAAAATAGTTAAAACAAGAATAAACAAACAACCAATAATGATAAGCAAATCAACAAACTTAATTCAAAACGAAAGTAATCATGATCGTGACCTTAACCAAAGAAAGGGAGTTTTAGCCTTTAATGGAAATATTCATCATCTAATCCCTTGGATTGATGCTACAAACCATGAAAGAAACTAAAATAAAAGAATGATAAAAACCCTAAAAAGAAGTTGTGTAGCCTCCAATATCTTACAAGGATGTCCAAAAGTAAGCTAAAAAACGTGCATAATGTCCTATTTATAGTGGAAGAAATATTCCATGCCTTGTTGAACAAGAAAACAGTTTCTGATCATCTGCGAACCCAATGACGCACTGCATGGATTATAGCGTTGAACACATCGACGCGATGCGTCTACTTCACATTGGTTCACTTTTTTGGGTGTCTTCTAAATCCATTGATGTGTTACACGAGCCAAGACTCATTTTTACACGCCCACACTCTCCCAATACTTTTTAGGTATCCAAATTGGCGTCATGCTGCATTTTATGCTTCTGTGATCCTTTCCAAGCCTTTTTGAGTTGTTTTCACTTGATTTAAAGCTTTAAATCCTTTATATATTATCATAGTACATTAACAAAGCATCCTATAACATTAAAAAAAACTATTTAGGTATCAAAACAATACGACATCATCAACGATGAACTAGAAACACGAGCTAAGCATAGGCTATATTCACATTCAGCTTTAACTTATTGTTTTGACTCTTTTCTTGATCCAATTGACCCATGAACATTATAACTAAGTTTTTTCACATGTAAATACATAATAATAACCTTAGTAACTCATTAAAACACATTAGAACCCAACACAATAGACTAGAAAAACACCTAGTTCAAACTAGTTACACTAGTTTTCTCAGTTGAACTCTAAATGCTCAAATTGAATCAAAACTCATGTGAAACCACCATTAAACATTGTAAACAGATACTTAGACACATAAATGCTCATTTATATCATTATCACCCCATTAATCACATGAATCATCCTCAAAACAAGGCTAAATATGCTAGAATAGTAGCGTTAGAATGCATAAATACACCCAATATCACTACCCCACACTGAAAGTTTTGTTCGTCCTTGAACAAATCTTAACTAAAAGCATCATGAGCTTAAAAGACTCCACACTTCTACTACATGCAAGAAATTTAAGCTAGCACTACAATGACTATAGGGAATGCAAGTTTACAACACTAAGCATGTTATAGACAATTCAAAGCTCAAGAATCCTACTCTAAAACATCCTAGCCTCAATAATTTACTCAATACATGGAAAACTCATGCATATTGCTCAATATAAGACATCATAAAAATCACCCACATTCATCAAACATGTGCCCTCACAATAAAAGTGTTACCCATAAACACTCACAATAAAGCAATTGTCACAATGGGTATACAAATCAAGTCACGCTCACTCTCACAAAGAATTCACAAATTACACATAATGAACCATAGGCTTGCCCTTAGTGTCATATTTCACTAATATTCAAATGATGAACCCAGGATCAAATAGGTATTTTTTGGGTTGTAATGTAAGCTAAGGGATGGATAGAAACTATTTTGGCCAAGAATAGTGACTAACCTCTTTAAGCGCTTTAATACACTACATCATACATTTAAAACAAATCTCTAACAACCAAATTACACTTTTTTATTCACCCATATCTTGTTTTTTTGTCCCATCTCTTTTAAGCATTTTCACATCAATCTACCACACATTAATTATCAACACCAATAACAATTACCTTAGGGCATCATTTTCATCTTTTTTCGTCTTCAATTTTCTCAAACTCCTTACTAATTCAAAATTCTTCTTTTTTTTCATTTAAGAACTTAGGAGCTTTTTGAATCAAATTATAGTCTATCAAAGAAGAGATTAGGCTACATATGAGGTTACCTAAGAAAAAGCTAAAGGCTCAATGGGGTTAACTAGGATAATGCACAAGGGTAGGACAATTAGAGGATAAAAAACAAGGCTATCAAAGAAATGTCTAAATCATCTCCTTAACTCAAACTCTTTATTTCATTTTGCACACACACCAGGCAAGTTCTAGCTATCATATGCAACAAGGAATATACGAAAAACCTTACACGCACATGGCACATGCTCAACTCAAATAGGATCATTATAGACTCCCAACCTAACAATAGCATGAATTAAAAATTAAGCCAAAAAAATACAAGAGTCACACACTTGAGCCTAAGAGTCTCAAAAATAGCAATTCACTCAATTAACATGCTTTTACCAACAACCCACTTGCATCATGTAATCTAAAATAGCACCAACAAGAATATCTCACTTATTCCTAACCTAAAAATTTTTAAATTGAGCCAAAAATTAAAAATTTTCCTACCCCGCACTTAAAAATCTACTTTGTCCCCAAAATGAATTTAAAGGTAAGAGATAGAAATACTCCCTGAGGCCTCTAGGCCTAGCTAGTAGCATCTTTACATATAAATGGGATCTATGAGACCCCACACTCAATCTTTGTCATGCTTCAAGCTCAAGATTATGGTACTCAAACTTATCATTAACCTGTGACTCAACCAAAAATAAAAACTACGTGAAATAAAAACTAAAAATTAAAAAGAAAACATACCTTAGCTTGGGTTGCCTCCCAAGAAGCACCTAATTTAGTGTCGCGGCATGACCCATATCAACTTTTTTCTCCACCTTGAGGATATAAATCTCACCCCCAACATCTCATCCATCTTTTTGCCTCGCTCATAGGGTAGTGGTACAAAGATTAATGAACCGAGTAATAGAATATGCATGGTAAACCACTCGGCCTTGAAGTGAGGTATGTTTTTATGTTGCTTGTCCGGTGTAAAATCAAGAATATAGGATTCTTGTTCCTCATCTTCACACTCTTTCACTATTTTAAATGATTCCACAGACAAGACATCATCTAAACATAATGTATAAAAGTGTTTCGAATGCTACCCAACAAATCCCACTTCATAATTTACACAATCTACTACACACTCACTTTTATTCACCTTTTCAATTTCAGTCTCAAGATCAAGATGACAATCGAATGGTTGCGATTCTTGTGTTTGCTCCACACATTGGCTAATATCCTCCCCATATATTTTTTTGCTTAGCCACTGCAGACATGGTGGCAGTGGTGTCTCCTTAATAATTTTCACAATATTAGTTTTCGAGTACTCAGACTTCCTCGAATTATCCGCATCATATTGTGAAAGTTTTGTCCAAGCACTTTCATAAAAATCTGAATAATAAGTCACAAGGTGGTGTCCTTCACAAAAATAACAATAATTGCCATCACTCAAAAATCATCTATCCCAGACTGACATCTCGAGAAGAGTGTGAAAAAATAGAAATAAAGAAAAATAAGAAAAAAAACTAAATAGAAACTATTTACAACTAATATAGAAAAACTAAAAATAAGATAGTTGCCTAATAACAAGTCCCCGGCAACGGCGCCAAAAATTTGACAGCGTCCAAGCGCACACGCAAGTGTATGTGGTCTTATCAAGTAGTAAAGTGACTTCGAGGAAGCCCAAGTATCGATCTCTTAGGAACTTGAGTTCGCCGCCTATCCAATTCTAGTTTAACGATTGAGAAAAAGTAAACAAGGATGTTTAAGAATTTTAAACTAAAAAGAAACTAAACTAATGCAAAAAAGTAAATGACGCTGGACAATCAAAGGATAGAGATCCAGTGTTAAGGCTTACGAAAAATCATACTATGTTATTAAACTTTACTTATTAAATTGCTTATCGTGGTTGTTGATTTGTAGGGATTGCATGATCATGATTTTCCAACCTCTAATCATTTACCTAAGTTGAACATTACACCTACATCATTGAGCGGGGATGTATAATTCACTTAAGTTCTTTAGAAATTTCATCTTACATATGAATCAAGTAAGGCATCTAAGTACATCCCTATCCTAGATACTAATTCAAATTTCTTATTTTTTAAAGAAACAAGAACCATACTTTGCTTATTCCCATCTTCTATCTCCCTATTCTCTCTCCCAAGATCACAAGGTTGACAATTGATGTATTCTAAGGGTAGCTAATCCTTAAAATAGTTAAAACAAGAATAAACAAACAACCAATAATGATAAGTAAATCAACAAACTTAATTCAAAACGAAAGTAATCATGATCGTGTCCTTAATCCCAGAAAATGAGTTTTAACCTTTAATGGAAATATCCATCATCTAATATTTGGATTGATGCTACAAATCATGAAAGAAACTAAAATAAAAGAATGATTAAAACCTTAAAAAGAAGTTGTGTAGCCTCCAATATCTTTCAAGGATGTACAAAACTAAGTAAAAAAACGTGCATAATGTCCTATTTATAGTAAAAGAAATAGCCTATGCTTTGTTGAACAAGAAAACAGTTTCTGGTCGTCTGTGAACCCAATGACGCGCTGCGTCGATTATAGTGTTGACATATCGATGCAGTGCATCGAATTCACATTAGTTCACTATTTTGGGTGTCTTCTGAATCCATTGATGTATTTCATGCGTCAAGAATACATCTCACGCACTCACACTCTCCAAATAATTTCCAAGTATCCAAATTGGGGTCAAGCTGCGTTTTGTGCTTCCTTGATCCATTCCAAGCCTTTTTGAGCTATTTTCACTTGATTTGAAGCTTGTAGATCCTTCATGTATCATCATAGTCCATTAAAAAAGCATCCTATAGCATTAAACGCAATAATTTAGAGCTCAAAACAACACAACATCCTCAACAATGAACTAGAAACACTAGCTAAGCATAGGCTAAATTCACATTGAGCTTTAACTTATTGTTTTGACTCTTTTCTTGATCCAATTGACCCATGAACATTATAAATAATTTGTTTCACATATAAATACATAATAACAACCTTAGTAACTCATTAAAAAATATTATAACCCAACACAATAGACTAGAAAAACACCTAGCTCAAGCTAGTTACACTAGTTTTCTCGGTTGAACTCTAAATGCTCAAATTGAATCAAAACTCATGTGAAACCACTATTAAATATTGTAAACACATGATTGTACACATAAATGCTCATTTATATCATTCTCACCCCATTAATTACATGAATCGTCCTCAAAACAAGGCTAAATAGGCTAGAATAGTTGCGCTAGAATGCATAAATACACCCAATATCAGAGTGGGGATGAAGATGAGGTATCTTGGAGAGTGAAATGACATAATTAGTGTGAGATGTTGTAGGGAAGTTACGGATATAGATTGTTTGGATGAACCAACTTCGTCTGAAATTTACACAATTTATATATCCATAGTTAAAATTATCTTTCAAGTATTTATAACAGATGTTGAACCTCCTTTTGTTAATTTGTTTATTTATTTTTTCATATTTCGAACTCTCCTAATGAAAATTTTGACTACAATAAGGGTAGGGGTATTGAGGTAGTGGCAGCACGGGTTAATATGGGTAGGATGAAAATAAGGTGTGTTAGAGGGTAAAAACTTACATGCACCATGTGTATACACCCAACTAATAAATAAATGACACTTATGCCATCTTCCTCAACTTCATCGTGTCTCGTCCTCATCTTCTGCGTTAATCTCTTTTAATAATTCTTCGTTACTCTCAACATCTATTTTATTGAAAGTTGACATTTTGATATTTCAAACAAGGAGAAAAGAATGCGAATTTGCCACAACATTAAAAAGAGAATGAAGAAATAAATTTAGATCGATGATGGCAATCCTTAAAAATAGGTTATTAGCTTTAGTTTCCTTTACTTTTTTAATTATTTAGTGTTGTTGGGTAATTGAATTTCCTATCATTTTTAATTGTTGAATTCCTTGGTTAAAAGTATTGGCTTTAAATTATTTTTTTAATTATTTTGTTTTGTGCTTGGGTTATTGAATTTTTCTACATTATATTATTTAATTATTTAATTTTCTTAGTTAAAATAGGGCTCTAAACCTTAGTTATTATCCATGATTAACTTAATCAGTAAATTTCATCCATGGTTACTTAACTTTGTATCTATTACACAAAAGTCACTTTTCTTTTATTCATTACACAAAAGTCATTTAACTTTTCTCTGACCATCACAAAAGTCACTATACCGGATTTTACAATAATCCCACTGGAAAAATGATGTGACAACCCTAATTATTTCTTAATTTTAATTTATGTGAATATATAATTCATATCTTGATCCTTTTTATATGTGCACAACTCAATTTTCCTTATGGATTATTTAATGAAAGGATATCAATTTATTAATAGATTAGACTACCTAATGAAAACTATTTTAATAAAAAAAATTGATTGATATTTTTATGAAACATTTCATAATATTGCATTCATCTGTCAAAAAAGTGCATCAACAAAGAGTGATAAACAAGATAAATTCTTCAAAACACATAAAATAGAAATACATGTATGATATTATTTTTTAAAAATGATTATTTTAATTCTTTGAAGATAAATAAACATGATAACGATAGGTTTAAAATAAAATCTTTTTAATTGTGTTATTGAATAAGTATTGTCAAAATTTGTACAAATAGTGTAATGGCAGTTGTGTTAATAAATGTTATAAAATATAAGTACTTTAATAGATAAATAAATTATAGGATATTTAATTTTTATATTTATCAATTAAATTAATTAAACAATATGATTTATCAAAAACTAAAAATAATAATAGAAACTTTTAAGAAAATTAATCGATTAGTCAAACAATTAAAAAATAAAGACGAACTCAATAAATAGAGTAGTTTATCATATTATTTTGATATACCGAATGCAAAGGCCCAAGTGGCAAGAAAAGAATGTATGGAAAAAGTAATTTTATCAACTACCTATCACAATTTTAGAGGAAGAAAAATAATTTTATCAACTACATGCTATAATTTTAAAGGAAAAAACTAACTTACCAATGCATGTCTCAACTTTAGAGGGTTTTAAGAATATATATATATATATATATATATATATATATATATATATTCTTAAAACCCTCTAAAGTTGAGACATGCATTGGTAAGTTAGTTTTTTCCTTTAAAATTATAGCATGTAGTTGATAAAATTATTTTTCTTCCTCTAAAATTGTGATAGGTAGTTGATAAAATTACTTTTTCCATACATTCTTTTCTTGCCACTTGGGCCTTTGCATTCGGTATATCAAAATAATATGATAAACTACTCTATTTATTGAGTTCGTCTTTATTTTTTAATTGTTTGACTAATCGATTAATTTTCTTAAAAGTTTCTATTATTATTTTTAGTTTTTGATAAATCATATTGTTTAATTAATTTAATTGATAAATATAAAAATTAAATATCCTATAATTTATTTATCTATTAAAGTACTTATATTTTATAACATTTATTAACACAACTGCCATTACACTATTTGTACAAATTTTGACAATACTTATTCAATAACACAATTAAAAAGATTTTATTTTAAACCTATCGTTATCATGTTTATTTATCTTCAAAGAATTAAAATAATCATTTTTAAAAAATAATATCATACATGTATTTCTATTTTATGTGTTTTGAAGAATTTATCTTGTTTATCACTCTTTGTTGATGCACTTTTTTGACAGATGAATGCAATATTATGAAATGTTTCATAAAAATATCAATCAATTTTTTTTATTAAAATAGTTTTCATTAGGTAGTCTAATCTATTAATAAATTGATATCCTTTCATTAAATAATCCATAAGGAAAATTGAGTTGTGCACATATAAAAAGGATCAAGATATGAATTATATATTCACATAAATTAAAATTAAGAAATAATTAGGGTTGTCACATCATTTTTCCAGTGGGATTATTGTAAAATCCGGTATAGTGACTTTTGTGATGGTCAGAGAAAAGTTAAATGACTTTTGTGTAATGAATAAAAGAAAAGTGACTTTTGTGTAATAGATACAAAGTTAAGTAACCATGGATGAAATTTACTGATTAAGTTAATCATGGATAATAACTAAGGTTTAGAGCCCTATTTTAACTAAGAAAATTAAATAATTAAATAATATAATGTAGAAAAATTCAATAACCCAAGCACAAAACAAAATAATTAAAAAAATAATTTAAAGCCAATACTTTTAACCAAGGAATTCAACAATTAAAAATGATAGGAAATTCAATTACCCAACAACACTAAATAATTAAAAAAGTAAAGGAAACTAAAGCTAATAACCTATTTTTAAGGATTGCCATCATCGATCTAAATTTATTTCTTCATTCTCTTTTTAATGTTGTGGCAAATTCGCATTCTTTTCTCCTTGTTTGAAATATCAAAATGTCAACTTTCAATAAAATAGATGTTGAGAGTAACGAAGAATTATTAAAAGAGATTAACGCAGAAGATGAGGACGAGACACGATGAAGTTGAGGAAGATGGCATAAGTGTCATTTATTTATTAGTTGGGTGTATACACATGGTGCATGTAAGTTTTTACCCTCTAACACACCTTATTTTCATCCTACCCATATTAACCCGTGCTGCCACTACCTCAATACCCCTACCCTTATTGTAGTCAAAATTTTCATTAGGAGAGTTCGAAATATGAAAAAATAAATAAACAAATTAACAAAAGGAGGTTCAACATCTGTTATAAATACTTGAAAGATAATTTTAACTATGGATATATAAATTGTGTAAATTTCAGACGAAGTTGGTTCATCCAAACAATCTATATCCGTAACTTCCCTACAACATCTCACACTAATTATGTCATTTCACTCTCCAAGATACCTCATCTTCATCCCCACTCTGATATTGGGTGTATTTATGCATTCTAGCGCAACTATTCTAGCCTATTTAGCCTTGTTTTGAGGACGATTCATGTAATTAATGGGGTGAGAATGATATAAATGAGCATTTATGTGTACAATCATGTGTTTACAATATTTAATAGTGGTTTCACATGAGTTTTGATTCAATTTGAGCATTTAGAGTTCAACCGAGAAAACTAGTGTAACTAGCTTGAGCTAGGTGTTTTTCTAGTCTATTGTGTTGGGTTATAATATTTTTTAATGAGTTACTAAGGTTGTTATTATGTATTTATATGTGAAACAAATTATTTATAATGTTCATGGGTCAATTGGATCAAGAAAAGAGTCAAAACAATAAGTTAAAGCTCAATGTGAATTTAGCCTATGCTTAGCTAGTGTTTCTAGTTCATTGTTGAGGATGTTGTGTTGTTTTGAGCTCTAAATTATTGCGTTTAATGCTATAGGATGCTTTTTTAATGGACTATGATGATACATGAAGGATCTACAAGCTTCAAATCAAGTGAAAATAGCTCAAAAAGGCTTGGAATGGATCAAGGAAGCACAAAACGCAGCTTGACCCCAATTTGGATACTTGGAAATTATTTGGAGAGTGTGAGTGCGTGAGATGTATTCTTGACGCATGAAATACATCAATGGATTCAGAAGACACCCAAAATAGTGAACTAATGTGAATTCGATGCACTGCATCGATATGTCAACACTATAATCGACGCAGCGCGTCATTGGGTTCACAGACGACCAGAAACTGTTTTCTTGTTCAACAAAGCATAGGCTATTTCTTTTACTATAAATAGGACATTATGCACGTTTTTTTACTTAGTTTTGTACATCCTTGAAAGATATTGGAGGCTACACAACTTCTTTTTAAGGTTTTAATCATTCTTTTATTTTAGTTTCTTTCATGATTTGTAGCATCAATCCAAATATTAGATGATGGATATTTCCATTAAAGGTTAAAACTCATTTTCTGGGATTAAGGACACGATCATGATTACTTTCGTTTTGAATTAAGTTTGTTGATTTACTTATCATTATTGGTTGTTTGTTTATTCTTGTTTTAACTATTTTAAGGATTAGCTACCCTTAGAATACATCAATTGTCAACCTTGTGATCTTGGGAGAGAGAATAGGGAGATAGAAGATGGGAATAAGCAAAGTATGGTTCTTGTTTCTTTAAAAAATAAGAAATTTGAATTAGTATCTAGGATAGGGATGTACTTAGATGCCTTACTTGATTCATATGTAAGATGAAATTTCTAAAGAACTTAAGTGAATTATACATCCCCGCTCAATGATGTAGGTGTAATGTTCAACTTAGGTAAATGATTAGAGGTTGGAAAATCATGATCATGCAATCCCTACAAATCAACAACCACGATAAGCAATTTAATAAGTAAAGTTTAATAACATAGTATGATTTTTCGTAAGCCTTAACACTGGATCTCTATCCTTTGATTGTCCAGCGTCATTTACTTTTTTGCATTAGTTTAGTTTCTTTTTAGTTTAAAATTCTTAAACATCCTTGTTTACTTTTTCTCAATCGTTAAACTAGAATTGGATAGGCGGCGAACTCAAGTTCCTAAGAGATCGATACTTGGGCTTCCTCGAAGTCACTTTACTACTTGATAAGACCACATACACTTGCGTGTGCGCTTGGACGCTGTCAAATTTTTGGCGCCGTTGCCGGGGACTTGTTATTAGGCAACTATCTTATTTTTAGTTTTTCTATATTAGTTGTAAATAGTTTCTATTTAGTTTTTTTTCTTATTTTTCTTTATTTCTATTTTTTCACACTCTTCTCGAGATGTCAGTCTGGGATAGATGATTTTTGAGTGATGGCAATTATTGTTATTTTTGTGAAGGACACCACCTTGTGACTTATTATTCAGATTTTTATGAAAGTGCTTGGACAAAACTTTCACAATATGATGCGGATAATTCGAGGAAGTCTGAGTACTCGAAAACTAATATTGTGAAAATTATTAAGGAGACACCACTGCCACCATGTCTGCAGTGGCTAAGCAAAAAAATATATGGGGAGGATATTAGCCAATGTGTGGAGCAAACACAAGAATCGCAACCATTCGATTGTCATCTTGATCTTGAGACTGAAATTGAAAAGGTGAATAAAAGTGAGTGTGTAGTAGATTGTGTAAATTATGAAGTGGGATTTGTTGGGTAGCATTCGAAACACTTTTATACATTATGTTTAGATGATGTCTTGTCTGTGGAATCATTTAAAATAGTGAAAGAGTGTGAAGATGAGGAACAAGAATCCTATATTCTTGATTTTACACCGGACAAGCAACATAAAAACATACCTCACTTCAAGGCCGAGTGGTTTACCATGCATATTCTATTACTCGGTTCATTAATCTTTGTACCACTACCCTATGAGCGAGGCAAAAAGATGGATGAGATGTTGGGGGTGAGATTTATATCCTCAAGGTGGAGAAAAAAGTTGATATGGGTCATGCCGCGACACTAAATTAGGTGCTTCTTGGGAGGCAACCCAAGCTAAGGTATGTTTTCTTTTTAATTTTTAGTTTTTATTTCACGTAGTTTTTATTTTTGGTTGAGTCACAGGTTAATGATAAGTTTGAGTACCATAATCTTGAGCTTGAAGCATGACAAAGATTGAGTGTGGGGTCTCATAGATCCCATTTATATGTAAAGATGCTACTAGCTAGGCCTAGAGGCCTCAGGGAGTATTTCTATCTCTTACCTTTAAATTCATTTTGGGGACAAAGTAGATTTTTAAGTGCGGGGTAGGAAAATTTTTAATTTTTGGCTCAATTTAAAAATTTTTAGGTTAGGAATAAGTGAGATATTCTTGTTGGTGCTATTTTAGATTACATGATGCAAGTGGGTTGTTGGTAAAAGCATGTTAATTGAGTGAATTGCTATTTTTGAGACTCTTAGGCTCAAGTGTGTGACTCTTGTATTTTTTTGGCTTAATTTTTAATTCATGCTATTGTTAGGTTGGGAGTCTATAATGATCCTATTTGAGTTGAGCATGTGCCATGTGCGTGTAAGGTTTTTCGTATATTCCTTGTTGCATATGATAGCTAGAACTTGCCTGGTGTGTGTGCAAAATGAAATAAAGAGTTTGAGTTAAGGAGATGATTTAGACATTTCTTTGATAGCCTTGTTTTTTATCCTCTAATTGTCCTACCCTTGTGCATTATCCTAGTTAACCCCATTGAGCCTTTAGCTTTTTCTTAGGTAACCTCATATGTAGCCTAATCTCTTCTTTGATAGACTATAATTTGATTCAAAAAGCTCCTAAGTTCTTAAATGAAAAAAAAGAAGAATTTTGAATTAGTAAGGAGTTTGAGAAAATTGAAGACGAAAAAAGATGAAAATGATGCCCTAAGGTAATTGTTATTGGTGTTGATAATTAATGTGTGGTAGATTGATGTGAAAATGCTTAAAAGAGATGGGACAAAAAAACAAGATATGGGTGAATAAAAAAGTGTAATTTGGTTGTTAGAGATTTGTTTTAAATGTATGATGTAGTGTATTAAAGCGCTTAAAGAGGTTAGTCACTATTCTTGGCCAAAATAGTTTCTATCCATCCCTTAGCTTACATTACAACCCAAAAAATACCTATTTGATCCTGGGTTCATCATTTGAATATTAGTGAAATATGACACTAAGGGCAAGCCTATGGTTCATTATGTGTAATTTGTGAATTCTTTGTGAGAGTGAGCGTGACTTGATTTGTATACCCATTGTGACAATTGCTTTATTGTGAGTGTTTATGGGTAACACTTTTATTGTGAGGGCACATGTTTGATGAATGTGGGTGATTTTTATGATGTCTTATATTGAGCAATATGCATGAGTTTTCCATGTATTGAGTAAATTATTGAGGCTAGGATGTTTTAGAGTAGGATTCTTGAGCTTTGAATTGTCTATAACATGCTTAGTGTTGTAAACTTGCATTCCCTATAGTCATTGTAGTGCTAGCTTAAATTTCTTGCATGTAGTAGAAGTGTGGAGTCTTTTAAGCTCATGATGCTTTTAGTTAAGATTTGTTCAAGGACGAACAAAACTTTCAGTGTGGGGTAGTGATATTGGGTGTATTTATGCATTCTAACGCTACTATTCTAGCATATTTAGCCTTGTTTTGAGGATGATTCATGTGATTAATGGGGTGATAATGATATAAATGAGCATTTATGTGTCTAAGTATCTGTTTACAATGTTTAATGGTGGTTTCACATGAGTTTTGATTCAATTTGAGCATTTAGAGTTCAACTGAGAAAACTAGTGTAACTAGTTTGAACTAGGTGTTTTTCTAGTCTATTGTGTTGGGTTCTAATGTGTTTTAATGAGTTACTAAGGTTATTATTATGTATTTACATGTGAAAAAACTTAGTTATAATGTTCATGGGTCAATTGGATCAAGAAAAGAGTCAAAACAATAAGTTAAAGCTGAATGTGAATATAGCCTATGCTTAGCTCGTGTTTCTAGTTCATCGTTGATGATGTCGTATTGTTTTGATACCTAAATAGTTTTTTTTAATGTTATAGGATGCTTTGTTAATGTACTATGATAATATATAAAGGATTTAAAGCTTTAAATCAAGTGAAAACAACTCAAAAAGGCTTGGAAAGGATCACAGAAGCATAAAATGCAGCATGACGCCAATTTGGATACCTAAAAAGTATTGGGAGAGTGTGGGCGTGTAAAAATGAGTCTTGGCTCGTGTAACACATCAATGGATTTAGAAGACACCCAAAAAAGTGAACCAATGTGAAGTAGACGCATCGCGTCGATGTGTTCAACGCTATAATCCATGCAGTGCGTCATTGGGTTCGCAGATGATCAGAAACTGTTTTCTTGTTCAACAAGGCATGGAATATTTCTTCCACTATAAATAGGACATTATGCACGTTTTTTAGCTTACTTTTGGACATCCTTGTAAGATATTGGAGGCTACACAACTTCTTTTTAGGGTTTTTATCATTCTTTTATTTTAGTTTCTTTCATGGTTTGTAGCATCAATCCAAGGGATTAGATGATGAATATTTCCATTAAAGGCTAAAACTCCCTTTCTTTGGTTAAGGTCACGATCATGATTACTTTCGTTTTGAATTAAGTTTGTTGATTTGCTTATCATTATTGGTTGTTTGTTTATTCTTGTTTTAACTATTTTAAGGATTAGCTACCCTTAGAATACATCAATTATCAACTTTAGGGGTGTACAAACCGAATCGATGAATCAAACCAAACCGAGAAAAAAAATCGACTTATTGTTTGGTTTGACTGGTTTGGTGTTGACAAAAAAAACCCGATCATTCTTGGTTTGGTTTGGTATTAGCAAAAAATAAAATCAAACCGAACCCAAACCGAACCGACGTAATACAAATATAATTTTAATTTTTTATACGTAAAAAATACTACTTATAATCTACTTTCTAATTACTTTTATTATTTTTTTATATTCAGAAAATAGATATATATTCTTGGGCCTTTAATTATAGTATTTTTCCATTAATAAAAAATTAATACAAAGCCCAATATTAATATAAACACCTAAAACACTTTAATTGCTTCGCTTGTTACATTTTTACTTTCCAAGTTTTCAGAGAGTTATCATTATTTTCTCATCTTACTTTCATCTTACTTTTCTCATTCGTCAAGTTGTGATTTAGGTTTGTTTCTCTTCTCTCTTTTTTTTTTGTGGAATTATGTTATGATTAATTATTTCATGGAGTTAAGTTTTTAAGAAATTGTCTCCAATTTTTCGTTCTTTTGTATGCTCACATTTTATGTGAGGAGAATTTTTAGACAATCTACTGTGAGAGATAGTAGTTTAGATGTTTTAGTAATTTTTCAACTTAATTTTTATTGAAACTACTTTATGACCATTGTTGTTTTTATCTTTTTAGTGAAAACATTTAATTTTTTTCTTCAATCACATTATAATTGTAAAAAAATTGAGAAAATCGAAAACTGAAAAAACCAAAAAAAACCAGACTAAAACCAAAATAAAAACCGATTGTATATTGGTTTGATTTGGTTTATAGATTTAGAAAACTGACATTATTGATTTGGTTATATTTTAGTAAAAAACCGAACCAACCCGAACTATGTACACCCCTAGTCAACCTCGTGATCTAGGGAGAGGGAATAGGGAGATAGAACATGTGAATAAGCAAAGTATGGTTCTTGTTTCTTTAAAAAATAAGGAATTTGAATTAGTATCTTAGACAGAGATGTACTTAGATGCCTTATTTGATTCATATGTAGGATGAAATCTGTAAAGAACTTAAGTGAATTATTACATCCCCGCTCAACGATGTAGGTGTAAGGTTCAACTTAGGTAAAAGATTAGAGGTTGGGAAATCATGATCATGCAATTAATCCTACGAATCAACAACCACGATAAGAAATTTAATGAATGAAGTTCAATAACATAGTATGATTTTTCGTAAGCTTTAACCCTGGATCTCTATCCTTTGATTGTCCAAAGTCATTTACTTTTCCGCATTAGTTTAGTTTCTTTTTAGTTTACAATTCTTAAACATCCTTGTTTAATTTTTCTCAATCATTAAACTAGAATTGGATAGGCGGCAAACTTAAGTCCCTGAGAAATCGATACTTGGGCTTCCTTGAAGCCACTTTACTACTTGATAAGACCACGTATACTTGCGTGTGCGCTTGGGCACTGTCAAGTTTTTTTCCAAGGTAATTGTTATTGGTGTTGATAATTGATGTGTGGTGGATTTATGTGATATAATTGATGCTAGAAATACTGTCATGGTTGAGAAAAAAAGAAAAAAAATTAATTCTTGTGGTAATAAACTATATGCCCACCAAGTGTTTGTGAAAATGCTTAAAAGAGATGAGGCAAAAACAAAAGATATGGGTGAATGAAAAAGTGTAATTTAGGTGTTAGAGATTTGTTTTAAATATATGATGTAGTGTATTAAAGCGCTTAGAGAGGTTAGTCACTATTCTTAGCCAAAATAGTTCTTACCCGTCCCTTAGCCTACATTACAACTCGAAAAAGACCTATTTGATCCTAGGTTCATTATTTGAATATTAGTGGAGCATGACACTAATGGCAACCCTATGGTTCATTATGTATAATTTTTGAATTCTTTGTGAGAGTGAGCGTGGCTTGATTTGTATACCCATTATGACAATTGCTTTATTGTGAGTGTTTATGGGAAACTCCCTTATTGTGATGGCGCATGTTTGATGAATGTGAGTGATTTGTATGATGTCTTATATTGAGCAATATGCATGAGCTTGCCATGTATTGGGTAAATTCTTGAGGCTAGGATGTTTTGGAGTAAGATTCTTGAGCTTTCAATTGTCTATAACATGGTTAGTGTTGTAAACTTGCATTTCATGTTGTCATTGTAGTGCTAGCTTGAATTTCTTGCATGTAGTAGAAGTTTGGAGTCTTTCCAGCTCATGATGCTTTTAGTTAAGATTTGTCCGAGGATGAACAAGGCTTTAAGTGTAGGGTGGTGATATTGGGTGTATTTATGCTTTCTAGCGCTACTATTCTAGCCTATTTAGCCTTATTTTGAGGATGATTCATGTGATTAATGGGGTGAGAATGATATAAATGAGCATTTATGTGTCCAAGTATGTATTTACAATATTTAATGGTGGTTTCACATGAGTTTTGATTCAATTTGAGCATTTAGAGTTCAACCGAGAAAACTAGTGTAACTGGCTTGATCTAGGTGTTTTTTTAGTCTATTGTGTTGGGTTATAATATGTTTTAATGAGTTAATAAGGTTATTATTATGTATTTATATGTGAAACAACTTATTTATAATGTTCATGGGTCAATTGGATCAAGAAAAGAGTCAAAACAATAAGTTAAAGCTCAATGTGAATTTAGCCTATGCTTAGTTCGTGTTTCCAGTTCACCGTTGAGGATGTTGTGTTGTTTTAAGCTCTAAATTATTGTATTTAATGCTATAAGATGCTTGGTTATCTGTGCAACGCTATAGTCGACGCAACGCGTCACGGGATTCGCAGACGACCAGAAACTGTTTTCTTGTTCAACAAGGTATGGGCTATTTCTTCCACTATAAATAGGACATTATTCATATTTTTTTACTTACTTGTGGACATCCTTGGAAGATATTGGAGTCTACACAACTTTTTTTTAGGGTTTTTATCATTCTTTTATTTTAGTTTCTTTCATGGTTTGTAGCATCAATCCAAGGGACTGGATGATGAATATTTCCATTAAAAGCTAAAACTCCTTTTCTAGGGTTAAGGCAATGATCATGATTACTTCGTTTTGAATTAAGTTTGTTGATTTGCTTATTATTATTGATTGTTTGTTTATTCTTGTTTTAACTATTTTAAGGATTAGCTACCCTTAGAATACATCAATTGTCAATCTTGTGATCTCGGGAGAGGGAAAAGAAGATAGAACATGGGAATAAGCAAAGTATGATTCTTGTTTCTTTAAAAAATAAGGAATTTGAATTAGTATCTAGGATAGGGATGTACTTAGATGCCTTACTTGATTCATATGTAAGATGAAATTTGCAAAGAACTTAAGTAAATTATTACTTCCCCGCTCAACGATGTAGGTGTAAGGTTCAACTTAGGTAAACGATTAGAGGTTGGGAACCATGATTATGCAATTAACCCTACGAATCAACAACCACGATAAAAAATTTAATGAATGAAGTTCAATAACATAGTATGATTTTTCTTAAGCCTTAACCTTGGATCTCTGTCTTTTGATTGTCGAAAGTCATTTACTTTTCTGGATTAATTTAGTTTCTTTTTAGTTTACAATTCTTAAACATCCTTGTTTATTTTTTCTCAATCGTTAAACTAGAATTGGATAGGCGACGAACTCAAATCCCTGAGAGATCGATACTTGGGCTTTCTTGAAGCCACTTTACTACTTGATAAGACCATGTATACTTGCGTGTGCGCTTGGGCGCTGTCACACTCCGTAGCCCCTATTCCCTTCGGATCTTTCACATTGTTTGCCTATATTCTATATAAATATTTTTAGGATAATTTTTTTTTTTGTACAACAAACACATAAAAAAGGAGAGAATTGATTTTCTAGCCCTTTACAAGCTTTTTTAGTTTTATGTTATTTTACACATAAGAAATCTTCTTTTTTACTAATATATATTCATTTTTACACATAAGAGATTTTTACTTTTACCCATAAAAGCTCCAGAAGCTATTTCCTTTTATTTAAATTGTAAAAAGACGAAAAATCTCATTTCTTGTACATAAATAAATAAAAATCCACTTATTTTACTTAAATATAATTTCTATGAAAAGATTTTTCAAAATATTTTCTATAGAAGTCCAATAGAAAGTACAAATAACACTAAGAATTAAAATATTTAATATTGAAATTCTAAAATCTAAATAGTGCTATACACAAATAGTATAAATTCAAATAAATGGTGACTCGTTATAGTGGTAAAATTAGTGGTGGCTGCCGGATTTCTTTCAATGAAGACTTGGCCAGGAAAAGATGAACCACGTACCTAACGTGGATGTCACCACTTTTGTGGTTTTCCTCTTAAATTATTAGTAATTGCTTTTATCGTTTACAATTTTTTATTTTTTTTTAATATGTGGAACAATATTTTTCTTGAGGAGTCACCTCTTTCTTTGAATTTCAGATATGACAAGGCATTACAATCTTATCATTACCTACTAAAAAGTGTGTTGACAAATCCCTCGAATAAATGGTTTGGAGATTTGCAAATTTTCTACAATTTAAATAAGACAAATTAGAGAACCTTTTCAAGTTTTCCTTTACAACAACATATTCCATGTGAATAAGTTAACTCCATGAAAGGTGAAATACAAATTTGGGAGAACGTAGGAGTTACTTCGGTGGAAGATAAATTGCGAGAAGTGAGGTTACGTTGGTTTGGACATGTGATGAGGAGGGGTCCTGATGCTCCAGTGCGGAGGTGTGAGACTCTGGCTAGGGATGATTTTAGGCGGGCTAGAGCTAAATCGAAGAAATATTGGAGGGAGGTGATTAGGCATGATATGGAGCAATTACAGCTTACAGAGGACATGACCCTTGATAAGAAGGTGTGGAGGACACGGATTTGGGTAGAGGGGTAGGGGGTGGGAGCGCGGAGGTAGTAATAGGGGAGTGCTCCTTTGGGTCTGAAGTTTCTGGTTCGTAGTGTTGTGGCTGTAGTTTGGGGCTAGTGGTGTTGACTTTTTTGCATCCTGTACTAGTTTATTATGCATTGATCTTTTGTGTTTGTTATACGGTTAGTTTGTTTTGTGTACCATACTAGTTTATATGCGTCTACTTTTTGTATTTGTTATACTGTTATTGGTCCTAAGCCGGGGGTCTATCGAAAACAGCCTCTCTACTTCTCTTGAGGTAGTGGTATGGTCTGCATACACTCTACCCTCCCCAAACCCCACTAGGTGGAAATACACTGGGTATGTTGTTGTTGTTGATATTCATAAAAGTATAGATGCTATATATAGAAAACTCCTTGACTAATACTATGATTACCTTGCTTCTTCAAATTTGAAGAAGGAATATTCATAATTTTTCCAACTTAATATAGCTTACTTTCTCCGGGTTTTCGATTCATTGTATATATTTTCACAAGGAATTCTGTTTTTTACGATTATCACCTTAATTAGATAAGTAGGGTATGTTAACATTACATGACATCATTGAGACCTCGTATAAAGAATTGTTCGGCAACAAAGATATATAGCCGTAATTAAGAAACCTATATGCTATTCCACATGGATATTAGCCAGAAATCACGCTTCAGAACTCAAACAAATTCATTCAGACTTGCAAAACTAATTTTGTATGATATGATATAGATATGATAAGATATTAAATTCTATAGCTAATACAAAACAACTTGCAAATATAAAGATGAGCGGAAATAAAAATTGGTACTTGTTGCAGTCGACTCCTCATCATTTGGGCCTGCAGATTCTAGGATATTTTTTGTTTGAGAATTGTTTATTTGTTTCCCATCAATCATCATACTCATTGAAATAGGTTTAGAATCATCAAAACTATATGCATAGATTCTTCCACGCTTAAAGTTGTTTTATTAAAAGCTTTATATGCACGGCTAGTGGAAGAATATCTAAAAAAAATATTTTCATCACTCTGAGGATCAAATTTTCCTAGATTGTTCTTATCTTTATTGTGAATTAAACACTTATAACTAAATGAATAAAAATAACTAATGTTTGGCTTCTTTCCTCTCCAAAGCTAATTGGACACTTTTTTAGAATGGTCCTGATCAAACATCAGTTGAGTATATGACATACCGAGCTTACTGTTTCTGCCCAAAAATGGTCAAGCAGACTTTATTCCAATAGCATGGTTCTAGCAGTCTTTCTGGGAGATCTGTTCTTTCATTCAACTACTCCATTTTGTCGAGGAAAGCGAGGTGAAGAGAAATTATGAGTATACTTGTTTTGTGAGCAAAAGTCTTCAAAACTTTTATTTTTCATATTCTCCTCAATGATCACTGTGAATGATAGATATAAAATCTTCTGTTTCTCAATAAACTCTTCTAAAAAATATTTCATAGTTAGTGAATGTTTCATGTCTGTGAGCGAGAAACATTTTTCATGAAAATTATAAGAAATCATCAATAATAACAAAAATATATCTTTTTTCACCGAGATTAGATGCTTTAGTTGGTCCAAATAGGTCCATTTGGATAATTTGAAGTGGACTGATTATTGTAACATTTTCTTTGAATTTGAATGATGTTCGAGTCTGCTTACCAAGTTTACAGGCATCACAGATGAGATCTTTTTTAAAATTAAGTTTAGGCAGACCTTTAACCAGTTTCAGTCTTGAGATCTTCTCGATAGTTTGCATATTTGCATATCCATGTTTTCTATGCAACAATCAAGGATCACACATTTGAGCAGTAAGAAAATTTATTGTAGGTAAATCAATATTATTTAAAATATATATATTTTTCACCCATTCACCAGTAAGGGTGATGTTTCTTACGACATGGTTGATGGTGTATTTCATGGCGTTAAATAGTGTATCAAATCCAACACTGCATAGTTAACTGATACTTAGCAGGTTATATTTGAGTACATCCACTAGGTGCCCTTTAATTATGTCACATAAGGTGTTGTTTTTTTATAGAGCTGACTCCTACAACTTCGCCTTTAGCATTGTCATCAAATCTGAAAGATCCATCACCTATTTTTTTTTCAAAACTAATTTTTTTTCTTTCCTGTCATATGTCTAGAACACCCACTTTTAATTACCCACATTTCTTTTATGTAGTTTTTTTGTATGTAACCCTGTAAAACACAAATCAATTACTTTTAGATACCTCAAGTGTTCTTGGTTCTTAGGGGAACGGGGTAGAAACAGTTTTTTCGGATCTGCAAATTCATATTTCATAAGACTATTGTTTGAAGTTATATGATTTATGACCTTTCTTAACATAAATATAACTGGTAGGTTTATACTGATAGAAAGAAGATTTAACAGATGCAAACGAGTTAGAATTAGACATTATTTTAAAATTACTCGAGTTGTGACTGAGTGGGTTTTTTAAAATTATTAGATCTAACAGAGCCGTGACTTGGTGATTTCTGATGTTGTTAAGTTTCATCTTAAGATCATTATGTTCTTCTCGGAGAGTGCCAGCTTCTATATGGCTTTTTTCTAAGAAGATCTATCAGTCTATTTTTTCTTGAGCAATCCTTGCATTTAAGCAAGTTTTTTAATTTTTTTTTGCACAATATTTTTATATTCGTTGATACTTTTTTGAAGTTCATCAGCTATCATATCAAAGTTCAATTTCAAGATGTTACAATTATGAAAATTGAAAGATCTTACCTCGCTTGATTCTCCTATCACCATGAAACATATGTTTGCAGTTTCTGTGTCGTCCTCTATTTCGTCTTCATCACTCCATACCCTAAAGCTTCTATGTTTCTTTGATGATCTCCTTCTTAATTCATGACAATTTTGTACAATATGACTAGGCTTACCACAATGGTAGCACCTATCATTATTTCTTGAGTAGTCATTATTCTTAAAGGATTATTGAGGTCTATGATGTCTTTGTCTTAGGATGTGTCTTACTCCTAGATTTATGCGAGCCATACCTTTAGTACTTCATCAGCATTTGCTTCTTATTCTTGATTCATGGCACTAAAAGCTACAATCTTATTTTTCTCTGCTTTGTTATACTTGTTGATATGATTTTGTTCATAAGCAAGAAGATTACCTCATAGTCCATTGTATGTCATGTTGTATAGATCTCCATCTTTTAGAATAGTTGTCTTTGTCTTCCATGCTTTTGAAAGAATTCTTATAAGACTCTTTACTTGTAGACTGTTTTATTAAGTCATTCATAGAGATTTGAGTTCACAAACAATTTTACTGAATCTTGAAACATAGATTCCATTTCTTAATCATCACCCATTTTGAACAGTTCATATTTATTAATGAGTGCACTAATCCTAGCTTCTTTCACTTCAGTAGTTCCTTTATAGGTGATTCAAGCTTATAACACATCTCCGTAACTGTCTCATATATTGAGATCTTGTTGTACTAGAATCCAACAATTGCATAGTAAAACAAACATATTGTTCTAGAATTAGTTTCAATTACCTCTTGTTGTTCCTTTTTGACCTCAAAGATTTCAAGATCAATAGTGCCGCTAAATTTCTTTTTTTTTTTGTCTTTGAGTCCAGGAATTGGTTTGGATCCTATTTTGATTACTACCTAAGCTTAAAAATCTATTGATTGAATAAAGATTTTAAACATGTTTTTCCAATGAGAATATTATTGTCCATTGAAGAATGAAGGCCTATTGGATGAATACACATCTTGAAGTATAGCTCCTAAAATCTGATAATTTATCATTTGATCTTTTCTGACGTATGGTTAAGCAACTTTTTTGTGAGACTTGCTGTGATATGAAGGGTGAACAATCATCTATTGAGCAGCCATAGATCTATCTTATTTACATCTTATCCACTTGTTTTGGTCAAAGACGACTTTTGTTTTTACTGTTAGGTTTCTTTGGTTGTATTTACTATGTTTAGTTAGAGGTTCTAGCATGATGACACACAATTTTTGGAGATTTTTTTTAGGTTTAATGACATTGTTTTTGCAATATTAAATTGTTAGAGATTATTTTTTTATTAATAGAATTTATTGTGTTCATATTTGTAATGACCCTTTCATTGTTATGGCTATGTCTAGTGTTTCAAAATTTGGGTTAAGATTATTTTTCAAATTGTGAGTTTAAAATTTTAGATTAGGCTAGTCTCTGATGAAATCTAAGCATGATACATTCTAGAATAATCCAAAAATGGATATGTTAAAGGTTAATTATTTTGGGTTGATTTTATGATTGCTAAGATAATTAGGAGTTCATAGAAACTTTCAGAAGTGAATTCAAGATAGTAAAACTCCCAATATCGAATTTGATATAAAGGGGTTAGTCTGGAATACCAAAATCAGAGGGTGTGGTGCAAAATTGGTGAAAATGGAAAAATATCAAATTTCTTCCTCACCTATCAATGAAAGCAGTCTTCTACCACTGCACCACTATAGCAGAAAATTTTTCGCTATAACGGGAGTCAACTTTGGTCAATTGTACTAGAGCGGGCGAATCCCGCTATAGTGATGTCGCTATAGAGGGATAGGACCTCTATAGCCGCTATGGTAGGACATGCACTAATTCATGCAAAAAATACCTCAAAAAATTTATTTTTATTCCACATTCATCAAAGGGATGAGAAAGGCAGTTTGGGGTGATTTCAACCTAAATTTCATTAATTTTCTTCATTGAGGTAAGTTAATCCATCCCACTAACTATTTTTTCAAAATTTAATCCCTAGAATCACAAGTTTTTGGATTTATAGGAAGGATTTAACTTAATCTAGGTGAATATTTTAGTGCAATTATGTGAATTGAGTGGAAAATACTTGGGTTTTAGTTAAAGGTTGTTAATTTATAATTGCATGTTTAGAATTTACCATTATGTTCATGAAATTGGTTGATTTAAGGTTGATTGATTGTAGAAAACCCTATAATGGGAGGAATGATCATGAGTTTGATCTTGGGGTTTTGGGATTTAGTTTTAATCATTGAATATGTTAGGTCATTATTAGAATTTTGATCATATTATTCTGTTTAGACCACAACCAATTTAAAATTGCATGAAAATGCAAGATTCAAGCTCTTTAGAGTGGTGCAATCTTGGATTAAGGTAGGTGATGGTGAAATGTAGTTGGAAACCCAATTTGGTATATATATTCATATTAACTATTTCTTCATATGCTTGTTACAATACCTATTCAAGAAAAGTAAATCATTGAATGATATCTTTAGTACTTATCACATGTAATGACATTATAATAAAGGCTTGTTGATTGTACAAGTATGATTGTTTACTCTTATATATTATGATTATTCTGCTATTTTCTATTATAATGGGATACACCGGTATTTCCACACCTAACGGGATTCAGTCTTATTGTTATGGGATGTATTGATTCTTGGATATTTTCACGAGATTAGTTGATATACGATTGGAATAAACTGGATGTTTAGAATTTTTGGTACATGGATAGGAGCTCTTCCTCTGTAGTTCGTGGCTAGTGGATGACCATAAGACCCTTATCATATGTGTACAATAGTTTTATGAGTATGATGATTCTTTGAGTAGATCAAGTTGGGTAATTATTATTATTCAATTATTGTTGTTATTTATTATATTGGATCCTTTAGTGGGACAAGCTATGGTATGAAACAATGACATATATTCTGTTATTATTGACTTACTTGTGTATTTGAGACAAGTGTAAGTTATTATTGTTAAATCATAGTTGTTCACCAGGTTAAGATTGGTAGTCATGGTTTTGACTTAGTTTGTTGTCTATATTCGATCAATATTTGACTTAATTGTTTAATGTTGGATGAAAGAGGCTAAATGTTTTATTACTGAGGTAAAGGTAATTGCTAGGTGGTCATGGTTGTACTTGTTTTAGTAAGCTATAGTTATGTGTTCACACTCATTATTTTGAATTGGCCAATGACCCTATTATTACATAGGCCTTTGTACTGATAGTACCTATACTCTTCCTTTTTGTTGAGTGTAGAGCATTTTCCATTGACTTCATCGAGACCTCAAGTTTAGAGAAAACCTTATTCTGACTTGAGGGTGAGCTATATCTCCCAGGTAGCCATGAATCCTCCATATAGTTTTGGACTAATAGTTTCAGATTTGGATATTTTCTTTTGTTTCTAGGTTGAACTGGTTAGTTGACATTTTAATGTTTTGGTATAATAACTCTCAGATTCTTAGGATACATTCATTTAATTCCTCATTTGATAATATTATTAAAACACTTGACATATCGGATTATTTAACAAAAAAACAAAATTATCTTAAATTTGAGTGTTGGGTTTGAATAGTTAAGTTAAATGGTTCTCCCATGGGGAAAGTAGGAGGGGTCAGTACGGGTGTTACTCAAAATGAGTTTATGTTGTGACAAAGTTGGTATCAGATTTCGTAGTTTGTTGATGTTATTGTACCAAACCAAGTCTAGTAGAGTCTTGAGGAATGATACAGATACTTTTGTACTTTTCATCGAGAAGCTATAGGACTTTAGAAAATTATCACTTCTTTTTTGTCTTTTGTGATGTAACTTAATTCCAATTATTATCTGGTGATCCAAATAAGTATTTGACCTTGTTCATTCATTTGTCAGGAGATAGTGAACACTAGAGATAATAGAGCTATAGCAAGAACCCTTGCACAAGCATTTCCAGTTGAAAAACTGACTATTCAAGGTCGAGGAAGGGGTAGGGGAAAAATAAAGGTAAAGAAACACCTTCCAGGGGTGGAGCTCAGGTGGTAACCAAGTTAGCCCATTAGAAATCGGAAACACCTATACCATTCTAGGATCAATACGAAGAGGTTGTAAATAAGAATGTTATAGAGCAGGAGGAGCCGATGTTAATAGGGTGTGAAAATCTTCCTCTGATGTCTTCTATGGTGATCCAACAATTTTTTTATTTTTTGAGGAGGTTAGTAGGTTCTGGAGCTACTCCTGCTATGCTTGCTATTCAGATTCCTGGTGCTTACTTTACTGTTTCTTTTGTTCCATGAATGGATGAGGCCTTGTGGGATGAGATTTTCCCTTGTACTATGTTAAGACCTACAATGACTGGGGCTAAGAATGACATGCTGACTAAATTTTTAAAGGTAAAATCTCTAAATTTTATTAGTTCAAAAATCGAGGATGCATTCAGGTTCATAGTTTATTGTTATGAGAGGCTATATAAAATTGGTAATGTGGAGCAACATGGTGTTGAGTTTGTAACCTTCCAGATGTAGCATGATGCAAAATAGTGTGGACAGATTATGTGGAGTGGCGGTCACCAAATTTAACTCCATTAACATAGGCTCAGATTCATACTCTATTTTTAGAGAATATGTACCCCATACACTTTATGATCGTAAGAAGGATAAGTTTATGGCCTTTAAGCAAGGCAATATGTCTATTGCAGCCTATAAGGGTAAGTTTTATGCCATATCCCATTATGCTACTCAGCTACTTGGCACTAAAAAAGCAAGGATCAAGTTGTTTGTGATAGGGTTTATTAAATACCCTAGGTTTTGACCCTTAGAAAATTTCTCAGCTTTCGGCTTCTATACATCATATGATTTGGGGTACTTCTCTTATGATAGGGTATGACTAGGTTGGGTTTATTCATATGGTAACCAGTGTTGGTTGGTTAGTTTCTGTGCAAGGGATGATTGGAACATACTAGTCGTATCTTAGGGTACTAATGGTAATATGTCAATCGTATGTTGCCCTAAGTTACGCCTAGGAGATTCTATTCTTCCTAGGGTACGATTTTATGGTACTAATTGTATGATTGAGTACGATTTGGCTTGGATGGTTGTATGTTGGGCAATGTTGGGGTCCAAGGTGAAGCCTAGGATACGAGATATGGGTACCACTCATACCATAGGGTATGGTTAGGGTGGGATGGTCGTACTATCCTGCGAGAATTTTATTCAGTGTAAGTTAGAGGTAATCAGGAGATTTTCCCTCCTAACCTCTTAAGGCCCCACGACTTATAACTCTTTTGGGATATCATTTAGTTTTCTCAATCTAAAACACTTCAACTTTATCTTAAATTTTCCCAAGGCTCTTGGGTTAAGAAAGGCTAGGGTTTCTTTCAAGGTGGCCAACTTGGGGCTTACAAGGGTGATTTGTCTCCGTCATCTTCTTAATCTAAGGTATGTACTCCTCCCTCATAGTTAGTTCCAACTAAATGTATATTTCATGAATTGTTTTCATGGCATAATTGTTGTATGGTTTTGGGTTTTCAATTATATGTTGGGGGTTTTGGTTATGGTTTTTCTATGTCTTTTACTTAGGGGTTTCATATTATAATGTTGGTTTGAACATTTGGTTGCATGGTAATGGTTAATTGGTAATTAGTTTTGGCTTTGGAGACTATATACCCCCAACATGTTTGATAAAATGCCTATAAGAAGTTTTTGGTTAAATTGTTGGACCTTTATTGAACTATTACATGGTATAACTTGGTAATGGAACCCTAAATAGTATAAATGGTTAAATGATAAGGTCTTAGTGGTAATGGTTATGGTTTAATTGAACATCCTTATTGGGTAAAAAGGAATCCCCCAAGTACAATTAATAATGACCATCATGTGGGGTACATGGGATTCCCCTAAGTTAACTTGATAATGTAATCTATGGGTACATGGGAATCCCTTTACTTTAAAAAGGATAGGTAAGGACATTGCTTTCAGGATATAGTTGGTATGACGATACCATTACTTATAGCCTTGGTTAATAATAAATGGAATTGGTGGTTTCATTGTATAGTAATGGTTTTAATTGGGCAATAATGGTAGTGTGTGATAGCTAACCGTGAAGGTATGAGTCCAATCGATGACACTAGAAAATCATGTTTTTTGGCATGAGGATTGGACATGGTGACCATATATGATACTTACGGGGTACATGGGAATCCCCTAAGTATACTTGTACATATGTATCATGGAGAGCGAAGGATACTCGGGAATCCCCTACTCCTATGGTATCTCTAGTTCATGCGGCTACATGCATCGACCCCCGTTCAAAGGGTTACACAGGACCCATATAGCCCATGGGTGATTCTAGGATGGTTAAGCTACACATACCCAGGTTAATGACTTTGAAGGCATGCTAAACTCGGTTCTCTTTTTCAGCATGATTATATATATTTATGTATGGTTGTGAATACATATGGTTGATTTACTTGGTTTTAAAGGTTGGAATTATTTTATCTTTATCCTGAGTAAATGCTAGCACTCACCCACTAACCTATCTTCAGGTGCTATGTCCCCACACGATGCCGGAACCAGTTGTCCTATTCCTCCTGCTTAGTGATCAGATTCGGGATCAGTTGTTGGATTGAAGTGGTGAGCTTCCATATCTAGGAAGGCTCCATTCATATCATGGATGTCTTTACATACTATTATTATTTCATAGACATTGGTCTTGGCTATGGTTGGGGGTATATCTCGAACAAATATTATTTTACTTTTGGTCAGAGGCTTTGTGGGACTACTATGGGTTAGTATGGCCGGTGTCGGTAGTGGTGTTAGCCTTGGCATTGGTATTGGTATTATGGGTGTTACCGTTTGACTATATTTATGAGTGTTCCATCCTATTATGTTATGGACTCGTACTTGGTTATTGTTTTGGTTTTGGTATGGTATTGGTTGGGTATTAGATGGTTGGACTTACTTGGGTTGGTCACAATTATGGACCTATCTCCGAGTCTAGAATTGTACAAAATGCTATCTTGTTATATGCTCAAAATTCACTCGACTCAGGGTATGTGTTTGGTGGTTAGGCTGGGTATCAGTGGTAGTCCCCAGTCCTGGTTAGACTTAGGGTGCCCATTACAACACAATTCAGGTAGTGTCAAGTTGGTATTAGAGTTTTAGGTTTATGGTTAGTTGGTGAGTCCACTAAGCTGTGTTGAATAGAGTCTCTTTAGGGGTGTGTTGCACTCCACACTCATAAGTAAGAGGCTATAAAGCATTTAGGAATGTTTCTCTTCTTTGTGTTCTATTTTCAAGATGGAGTCTAAGTCCTAGAATCTTCTTTAATTCCTGTTTGTTCGCTTTTTAGATCATGCTTCGATGATCTGAGATGCAAGAAAACTCCTCTGTCCCAACTGGGGGCAATGTTGATGGGACACATTCCACTCAGTGGATCCATACTCGGTCTAGGGGTCCCATCTCTGATTGTTGTAGAGTTCCACAGGTTCCTACTAGTTCCCCTCAAGGTGATGTGATGAATGCAGAATTCCGTCAGTCGATTCATATGTTTGCTCAATTAATATCTTCTCAGCTTGAGCATGGTGTATCTTGTATTCCATCTTCTAAGGCCACAAGGATTTGCCAATTCATGAGAATGAGTCCTCCTACTTTTACTGGTGTTGAGGTGGAGGAAGATCCTCAGGGTTTCTTGGATGAGATGGAAAAGATCTCCAGGGTGATGTAGGCCACGAATATGGGAGGGGTGAATTTTTCTGCGTACCAGCTAAAGGATGTCGAGTACCAATGGTAAGAGGAATGGGATAGGGAGAGATGTGATATGGATAAGTCTTCTATGTGGGAGACTTTCTCTAATGCTTTTCTAGACCGCTTCTCTTCCTAGGAGTTGAAGGAAGTAAAAGCAGAGAAATTTGTTAATCTAAAATAAGGAAAGATGTCGGTAAAAGAGTATGCCTTGAAATTCCATCAACTATCTAGGTATGCTCTAAAAATGGTGTCTCATATGAGGGCCAGGATAAAAAAGTTCACTTCAGGACTGTCTCAGGATTTGATCCTTGAAAGCAAGACTGCATTGCTGATCAAAGACATGAATATCTCTAGGTTGGTTATTCATATGCAACAGGTGGATAAGAAAAAGAGAAAGCAGGATAAGGTAGAGGAAAGACAGGGTAAGAAGTTCAGGTTCTCTGAGAAGGGTGGATAATATCAAAGTAGTCGGGATGGTGGTAAGTGGCAAAAAAAGAAGTGGTGAAGTTTTGGTTTATTCTGTAGAACTAGTGATCCCTACTCAAAGTAGTTGGGTGATAGGCATCAGTAGGGTGTCGATAAATTTAGGGCATAGGGTTCCCAATCTTAAGTTAGTGGCGTTTAGTTGGCCTAATCATGTCCTCCTTGTAGGTTTTGTGGTCGTTTACATCGGGGCTTCTGTGATAAGGAGAGGGGTAGGTGTTTCAAATATGGTCAGTCAAGTTAAATGCTTAGAAACTGTCCAGTTGGTATGGTTGCTTTAGGGGCAAACAAGGTTTCGATTGCCTCTTCATCTGCTCCTGTGCATAGGGGTGCTGCTTCTGCATCTATTTTTGCTTCTAGTACCAGCACAGGCCAAAATTATTTATATGCTCTTGCGTCCCGAAAGGAGTCTGAAGCATCGCCTGATATCATGATTAGTACATTACATCTCTTTTCTTGTGATGTGTATTGTTTACTTGATTTGGGGTCCACTATCTCTTATGTAAACTCATTTATGGCTGTGTATTTTGGTTTTGATCTCGAGGTTATTTTGAACCATTTTTCTATTTCTACCGTGGTTAGTGACTCTATGGTTACTAAAGAGTTTATAGGGATATGTGGTATCTGTTGGTAGTAAAAAGACTTTGGTGGATTTGTTTGAATTAGATATGATGGATTTTGATGTTATTCTGGGGATGGATTGGTTACACTTATACTGCATATCCTTATATTGTCAGACCTATAAGGTTGTCCTTAAGTTCCCTGTTGAACCGGTTATTAAGTGGGAGGGTGGGTTCCTAGCTTTAAAAGGAAAGTTTATATCAATCTTAGAAATCTGAGATTAATTTCCAAAGGGTTTCTCTATCATTTGGTCTGGGTTAAAGAATCTAACTTGGAAGGTCCTTCATTAAATTTGGTTTTGGTGGTGAATGACTTCCCTTAGGTCTTTCCAGATGACCTTTCTAGTGTTCCTCTAAATAGAGAGATTGAGTTTGGGATTGATTTAGTTTCGGACACTCGTCCAATATCTATTCCGCCTTATATAATGGCTCTGGTTGAGTTGAGGGAACTCAAGGAGCAACTTAAGAATCTTTTGGATAAGGGTTTCATTCATCCTAGTGTATCCCCGTAGGGTGCACCAATGTTATTCGTGTGTAAGAAGAATGGTTTCATTCAGATATGCATTGACTATCGACTGTTGAATAAGGTGACAGTTAAGAACAAGTATCCTCTTCAAAGGATAGATGATTTATTTGATCAGTTGCAAGGTGTCAAATTCTTTTTTAAGTTAGATCTTTGATCTAGGTATCATCAACTTAATATTAGGAAGGTGGATATCCCTAAGACAACTTTCAATACTCAGTATGGGCACTTTGAGTTCTTGGTTATATAATTTGGTTTGGCCAATGCCCTAACGACATTTATGGATTTGATGAACTGGGTCTTTCATCTGTTTTTAGATCTTTTGGTCATTGTGTCCATTGATGAAATTATGGTATACTCTAAGAGTGAGGTGGATCATGCCAATTACCTCCATGTGGTGTTGTAGACCTTTATAGAGCAACCGTTGTATGCCAAATTCTTGAAATGTGAATTCTAGTTGAATGTTGTCACTTTTTTAGGTTATATTATTACTAATAAGCGGATCATGGTGGATTCACAAAAGGTTATGGTGGTTAAGAAGTGTCCTAGACCCACGAATTCAATTAATATTCAAATTTTTTTGGGTTTGGATGGGTATTATAGGAGGATTGTGGAAAGATTTTCGACTATAGTTGCCCTATTTTCTAAGTTGACTTAGAAGAAGGTAAAGTTCTCTTTATTAGATGCGTGCGAAGGTAGTTTTGAGAAGTTGAAGGATAAGCTAACTTTGCTCTAATTTTGAATTTTCCTGAAGGTAATGAGGGGTTTGTGATTTACTGTGATGCGTCCCAGATGAGACTTGGTTCTGTATTGATATAGCATGGGAAGGTAATAGCCTATCCTTCTAGGCAGTTGAAGTTACATGAGAGGAACTATCCTACTCATGATTTGGAGCATTTAGGGGTGGTGTTTGCATTGAAAATCTAGTGGCACTATTTGTTTTATAGTGCACGTGGACATCTTTTTTTATCATAAGAGTCTATATTATGTGTTCACACTTAGCCAGAGGAGATGGCTTGAGTTTCTCAAGAACTATGATATGAGTCTTCGCTACCACCCAGGAAAAGCTAATGTGGTTGTTGATGCTCTTAGCAGGTTGTCTATGGGAAGTTTAGCTCATGTGGATAAGGAGAAGCGAGAATTAGTGAAGGATATTCACTGCTTGACTAATTTTTGAGTTCACCTTTTAGACTCCGTGAATGGTAGTGTGTTGATACAGGAAGTGGTTCGATCGTCTCTTGGTGTAGAGATCAAGGAGAAGCAAATGCTAGATCCTGTCTTGATGAAAATCAAGGGTGATGTAGGTGGGAAAAAGATGATGGTATTTGAGATTAGTGGTGATAGTACCTTGAGGTACCAAGGGAGATTATGTGTTCCCGATGTTGATGGGTTGTGAGAAATGATATTGGCTAAGGTGCATGAATTGCACTATGTTGTTCATCCTTTTTTGAATAAAATCTATCATGATATCAAGGAGATGTATTGGTGGAATGGTATGAAGAGGGACATGGCTAAATTTATGGCGAGGTATTATGTGTTGACAAGTGAAAGTTGAGCACATGAGGCCCGGAGGGTTGTATAATGAAATTGATTTACCCGAATAGAAATAGGAGGTGGTCAATATGGATTTTGTTACCGTTCTTCCTCGATCTCGAAACCAATTTGTTTTGGTTTGGCTCATTGCGGATAGGATGACAAAGTTTACTCACATTTTGATAAGGACTAACTTTTCAACTGAGAATTATGCGAGGTTGTATCTTTATGAGATTATAAAGCGACATGGGGTACTTATTTTGATTATCTCTGATCGTGGTACATAGTTTTCATCTCACTTCTTGCAGTCATTTCAAAAAGGGTTGGGGACTAGGGTTAGTTTGAGTACTACTTTCCACCCGCAGATAGATAGGCAAGTAGAAAGGACTATTCTAACATTGAAGGATATGCTTCATGCATTAGTTACCATTCTAGTAGTAGGACAACCCCTTTTGAGGCATTGTATGGTAGGAGATGTAGATCTCCTATTAGGTAGTTTGAGCTTAGTTAGGTAGATATGTTTGGTTCGAATTTGTTTTATAATGTTATGGAAAAGGTAAAGGTGATTTGAGATAGGTTTAAGTCTTCCCAAAGTTGTAAAAAGTACCATATAGATATAAGGCATAGGGACTTGAAGTTTGAGGTTAGGGATAGGATGTTCCTAAGGGTGTCTCCCATGAAGGGAGTAATGCGGTTTGGGTAAAAAAAGGAAGCTAAATCCCTAGTATGTTAGTCCTTAGGTGGTTTTGAGGAGGGTTAGTAATATTGCATATGAGTTGTAGTTGCTTTCTAGTTTGAGCTCTATTCATTCGGTAGTCCATGTCTCTATGTTGATAAAGTGTATAGGTGATCCTTCATCAGTTGTTTCTTTGGAAGGATTGGGTATCTCAATTTTTTTGTCTTATGAAGAGATCCCAGTTAAGATCTTAGACCGACATATTTGTCGGTTGCGGACCAAGGATGTGACCTCGATTAAGTTTCTATGGTGGAACCACATGGTGGAAGAGGCTACTTGGGAAAAAAAAGAGGACATAAAGTCTAAGTATCCATATTTTTTTGGCTTCGGATATTCCTGTGAAAGGTATGTGTTCTTGATCACATCTTTGTTTTCTAATTTGGTTAAAAGAAAAGTTGATTTTCCTTACATCTTTGTTTTCTAACTTAGTTAAAGGTTGGAATGGATACATTGGGGTGTACATCATGTTTGTACTAACTTGTCCGTCATTTAGGGATGAATGATCCTATGAGGGAGACTGAAACAATCAAGGTTTTGGCCCTTAGTAAATTTTTTGGTTTTTGGCTTCGGACATCATATGATTTAGGGTATTTCTCTTATGATAGGGTACGACTAGGTTGGTTTTGGTCATAGGGTAACCAGTGTGGGTTGATTGGTTTCTGTTCAAGGTACGGTTGGATCATACTAGTCACATCTTATGGTACTAATGGTAAGATGTCAATTGTATGTTGCCCTAAGTTAAGCCTAGGAGATTCTATTTTTCCTAGGGTATGGTTGCATGGTACTAATCGTACGGTTGGGTACGCTTTGTCTTAGGTGGTCGTATGTTGGACATTGGTAGGGTTCAAGGAAAGGCCTAGGGTATGAGATAATGGGACCACTCGTACCCTAGGGTACGGTTGGGGTGGGGTAGTCGTACCATCCTGTGGAAATTTTATTTAGTTTAAGTTGGGGATAATCTGAACATTTCTCTCTTAACCTCTCAAGGCCCCACCACTTATAACTCTTTTAGGATATTATTTACCCTAGTATTCTCAATCTAAAGCACTTAAACTCTCTCTCAAATTCTCTCAAGTCTCGTGGGTTAAAGAAGGCTAGAGTTTCTTTTAAGGTGGACAATTTGGGATTTACAAGGATGATTTCTCTCCGTAATCTTCTCAATCTAAGGCATGTACTCCTCCCTCATTATTAATTCCAACTAAAGTCATGTTTTATGAATTATTTTCAGGGCATAATTGTGGTATGGTTTTGGGTTTTCCATTATATGTTGGGATTTTTGGTTATAATGGTTGGTTATGGTTTTTCTAGATCTTTTACTTATGATTTTCGTATTATAATGGTGTATTGAACATTTGGTTTCATGGTAATTGTTAATTGGTAATTGGTTTTGGCTTTGGAAACTATATGCCCCCAACATATTTGATAAAATGCCTATGAAAATGTTTTTGGTTAAATTGTTGAACCTTCATTGAACTATTGTGTGGTGTAACTTAGTAATGGAACCCAAATAGTATAAATGGTTTGGAATGGTTAAATGGTAAGATTTTTGTGGTATTGGTCATGGTTTAATTGAACATTCTTGTGGGGTACAAGGGAATCCCGTACAAGGGAATCCCCCAAGTACACTTAATAATGAACATTTTGTAGGGTACCTGAGATTCCCCTAAGTCAACTTGATAATGTAATCTATGGGTACGTGGGAATCCTTTTACTAAAAAAGGATGGCTAACGACATTTCTTACAAGCTATAGTCGGTATGAGGATACCGGTACTTATAGCCTTGGTTAATATTAAATGAAATTGGTGGTTTGGTTGTATGGTAATGGTTTTAATTGGGTAATAATGGCAGGGTATGTTAGCTAGCCGTGAAGGTGTAAGTCCAATGTCAGACACTGAAAACTCATGTCTGTCGATATGAGGATTGGACATGGTGACCATATTTGATACTTATGGGGTACACGAGAGTCCCCTAAGAACACTTGTACATATGTATCATGGAGAGAGAAGGGCACTCAGGAATCCCCTACTTCTATGGTATCTTTGATTTGTGTGGCTATAGGCATCGAGGCTCGTTTAGGGGGTTATACTAGATCCATATAGCCCATGGGTGGTTCTAGGACGGTTAAGCTATACATACCCAGGTTAACGGTTTTAAAGGCATACTAAATCCTGTTCCCTTTCCCAGTATGGTTATATATATATGTATGGTTGTAAATGCATATGGTTGGTTTACTTGGTTTTAAAGGTTGACATTATTTTATCCTTATATTGAGTGCATGCTATCGTTTACATGCTTATCCATCTTCAAGCGTTGTATCCCCACGCGATATAGGAACAAACTATTCTACTTTTCCTGCTTGGTGATATGATTCAGGAGCAGCTGTTGGATTGAAGTGTTGAGCTTCCATATTTTTGAAGAATCCATTTCATATCATGGATGTCTTTACATTCTCTGGTTATTTGATAGACATTGGTTTTGGTTATATTTGGGGGCATGTCCCAATCGGATATTTTTTTACTTTTGGTTAGAGGCTTTGTGAGACTACTATGCATTGGTATAGGTGGTGTCGGTAGTGGTGTTTTCCTTGGCATTGGTATTGGTATTATGGCTGGTACCGTTTGACTATATTTATGATTGTTCCATCCTATTTTGTTATATACTCATACTTGGTTATTGTTTTGGTTTTGGTATGGTTATTGGTTGGCTATTGGATGGTTGGACTTGCTTGGGTTAGTCACGATTATGGACCTATCCCAGAGTATGGAATTGTACAAAACACTATCTTGTTATATGCTCAGAATTCATCCGACTCAGGGTATGCATTTGGCGGTTGGGTTGGGTATTGGGGGTGGTCCCCTGTCCTGGTTGGACTTGGAATGCCTATTACGACAAGGCCACTATTCGTGTCGTGTAAGTTGAACACTAACTTACAGGTTTTGTCTATGCACATGACTTCTAGTTTAAGAGCTTTAATGATGTTACTGATTATATGAAAAAGGTAGAAAGAGTCAAAAAGGTTAGTCAAGCGAAGGTGATAGAAAAGAAACCCTAAAATACGGGTAACATTAGTGGTTCTTACTCTAGGGGTTATTGTCATTAGACCTATCCATCTCATCTTATTCAATAAGCTCTTCTAGCTTATATAGTCGGTCCATCAAGGCTACTCAACAGTCCTTAGTTCTGAGAAATCAAGGGATTTGTATTCTTTAGCTAGAAGGCTATCTCATAATCACGATGTTCTTAATTATAATGAAAAGATTATAACCTTAGAGATAACTGGGATGGATAAATTAAAATAGGAAAGTATCTATAAGATACGACCGATGAAAATGATGTTCTTTATTTAGGATAAGTAGTTAGTTAGAAGGTTCAACCTTTTTAGCATATCTTTGTGACGTTAGTGTAGAGTCCAATTCTATTGAGTCTGTTCACATGGTGTTAGAGTTTCAAGATGAATTTCCAACAGATTTGCCGGGTACTTATCGATATCAGGATACTTTTGCATTGATTTAGAGCTGGATACCTGCCTCATTTCTATTTCTTTTTTATCAAATGACTCTAACTGAGTTGAAAGAACTCAAGGCTCAGTTGCAGGAGTTACTTGATAAGGGATTCATTCATTTCCTTAGGGTTCTCCAGTGTTGTTCGCTTAGAAAAAAATGGTAGCTTAAGAATATGTATTAACTATAGGCAGTTGTATAAGGTTACTATCAGGAATAAGTATCCTTTTCGCCAAATAGATGATCTTTTGACTAATTATAGGGTGCTTTAATTTTATCCAAGATAGACTTGATTTTAAGTTATCACAAGTTAATGATTCAGCCTGAGGAAATACCTAAGACAACTTTTAAGACCCGGTACAAGTAGTTCTTAGTGGTGTATTTTGGGTTGATCAATGTATCGACAACCTTTATAAGCTTGATGAATGGTATGTAAAGTAAGATTCATTTCTCATTGTTTTTATTAACGACATTTTGGTTTCCTCCAAGAGTAAGAAGGAATATGCAAGTCATCTTTATATAGTTTGGGGATTTTGAAGGAAAAAGAGATTTATGCTAAGTTTTCTAAAGATGAATTTTTGATGTCCTTTGTAGCCTTTTTATTGCATATGGTTTTAAAAAGGAGGGTGAAGGCAAACCCCAGAAGATTGAAGCTGTCAAGAGTTAGGTTCGGCCTAACTCTGTGACTAAGGTTAGAAACTTTATGGATCTTGCTGGTTATTGTTGCAGGTATGTCAAGAACTTTGACTTCATTACTACTTACTTGGCGAGATTAAATGAGAAAGAGGTTCCATTTGTATGGTCTGAAAAGTGTGAGGAGTCCTTCCAAAAGTTCAAGACTTTTTTAACTACAGCCTCCATTCTTGCCTTGCCAATTAAATGTAAGGGCTTTATCATATTTTTAATGTTTCATGCTCTAGTTTGGGTGTTTTGTTAATACACAACATGAATGTGATTGCCTATGCTTCAAGGCAATTAAAGCCTTATGAGAAGAATTATCCAACCCACGACTTGGAGTTGGCAACGGTGGTTTTTGCACTTAAGATATGAAGATGCAACCTCTATAGTGTCAACTGCAAAGTTGTTATGGATCATCATAGCTCATAGTATGTTTTCACTCAAATGGATTTAATTTAAGGCTGAGGAGGTGGATAAAATTGTCGAAGGATTATGAAGTGAATATTTAAAACCACTTGTGAAAGCATAATGTGGTGGAAGACACATTGATATTGAAATCGATAAGTATGGGTAGTTTGGCTTCTTTGAGGGTGTCAAGACTACCTTTGGCTAGGGAGATTCAAACTATAGCATTGTAGTTCAGGCAGTTTTATGTTTTTGAAAGGGGTGGAGTGCTGGCTAGTGTAGATGTAAGTTTCAACCTTCCTTGATCATATCAAGGTCAAACAATTTAAAAAGTGGAGTATGGTGAAGTTTCTGAGTCCACACTTGATGCATGTGGGGTGTAGAAGGTGAGAGGATGCATGTGTGTGTCTTGTGTTGGTGATATGATTCTAGATTTGCTGGCATAACTGATGGTACTCGATAGTTTATTCATCTAGGTATAACTAGGATGTACTGTGACTTGTTAAAGCTCGATTGGTAGCCTAGGATGAAGAGAGATATAATATAATATGTGTCTAAATGCCATAACTATCAATAGGTGAAATACGAATGGCATGTGGGTTTACTTTAGAGGATGCCCATCCCGAGTAGAAATGTCAGAGGATAGCATGTATTTCATTATGGGCCTTCTACAGACCATAAGACCTCATGACTTAATTTGGGTCATAGTGAAGAGGCTAGCCAAGTCAACTCATTTCATTCCAGTTAGAGTGGATTACAGATCAATGCAGTTAGCCAATATTTATACCAAAGAGATAATGAGGTTGTATGAGGTGTCAATATCCATCATTTCTGATAAAGGTACGCAATTTGCCTCCATATTTTTGAATAAGTTACATGAAGAGTTAGGTGTTGACTTTAGCATTGCTTTCCATCCTCAGATCGACATGCAATTAGAGAGGACTATAAAAGTGTTTCAGGATATTTTGAGGTCTTGAGTGATTGACTTTGGTGTTTATTGAGATAAGTTATTGTTGTTGTGTGCATTTTCATACCACAAGAGTTACCATTCTAGCATTGTCATGGCTCTTTTAGAATTACTTTATGGGAGAAGGTGTAGATCACCCATAGGATGGTTTGAAGTTGGTGATATAAAGCCTTTGGGCACATACTTGGTTTGAGAAAACTCAAGAGAAGTTAAGATTCATTCAAGATAAGTATTTAGTAGCCCAAAGAAGGCAGAAGGATTATATGGATTGCAAGTTAAGGAACATGTCATTTAAAACTGGAGAACAAGTATTGTTTAAGGCATCTCATATGATGAGGAGCTGGGTATAGTTATCAATCGAGATGTTCAAAAATTGAGATCCAAAGAGATTCGAGTATGTAAAGGGTTAGTGAAAGCATCATCTGGTTGAGAAGGCTACTTGGGAAATCGAGAGGGATATGTAGGACAAGTACCCTCACTTGTTTGAGAATACATGCAATCTCTTACCTTTTACTAGTGTAATAACCAGGCCTTTTTCTTAGCTCGAAATGATCTCAAGGATGTTAGAACTTGCTCTAAAATAAGAAACCATTTTTTTACACATAGTATTTTTATTATTTTCACTTTCCATCACGTGGGAAATTGAATAGGCTTTCCATCGATACCAATTTCATCGAAATCCGATATCGAGGAAAGAAATTACTGACGTTTTACTCAGAGCTGTTAGAATCACCCAGGAGCGACGGCCAGGTTGACGGACCATTGATCTAGCGATGGACCATCTCTTAGACCATCGTAGCCAATGCAGTGGCTCAACCTTCTGGATAAGGTACGATGGACCGTCGATCCAGCGACGGACCATTACACGAGCCGTCGCTACCTAGGCAGTGAGACCCTATTCTGTTCCACCTACGACGGTCAAAATAATGGACCGTCGACCTAGTGATAGGCCATCGGAGGTTCCGTTTAGCAAATTTTCAAGTCATTTTAAAGGGGATTTTTGGTCTATTTCCACCCGTTTATATACCTAGTTAAATTCGTCCAGAAATCACATTCTCATTATAATTTCACATCAAATATTAGGACTTCTCTCTAACCTTAATCACCAAGAACAAAATCCAATCTTTTTCAAGAACTAAGGGATTTCCAATTCTTCAAGTTCAATATCATCAAGAAGCTTAACCCAGGTATGCATAGTGTTCATTCATGGGCTCCTTTCGTCCATGAAGCCCAAGAATTCCTTTTCTAAATTTAAGTTATGGATTTTCTTATGAATTTCATGATTTGGCTGCTCTTGTTCATGTCGATAATGAGTAATTGAATTGTATTCCATGAATGAGTGATAAATTCCATATAGGTTGATTTGTGTAGGTATAGATTCATGAAATCCTATGACTAAACCTCTGAATGATTAAATTATAATTGAATGATGACAGTTAATTGTTGTATGATGTTGTTTACACATTCTATGCCTACTATGTGTTTGATTAAATGCCTAGATGAAGGAAAAGTGTCTAATTAGCATGATATCATGAAATCCCCATGTATGTACAAGCTTATTCCTATCACATGTTTGATGAAATGCCTCAGTAAATGTATTATGATGATTATTATGTATTCAAGAAAGTCATGCTTTGTCAGTTTCCTTCTATAGAGTCCTGAGGGTACTTGTACCTGAAACATTAGCTATATGCCTAGAGCCATGTCATGTTTTCACTATACTCTCAGTCAAGCTATGAATCCTTAGACTTCAGACAGTCTTATAACTCAGGAAAATCTCCATGATCTCATGAACTCAATCAGTTGTCAGATATTAGTAGTATTTTGTTAGTCAAAAGAATTCAGTAATTCAGCTCATGTTCAGTTTCTATTTAGATAGGAGTATAAATTAGAACTAAGTGAACCCAAGGATGGGGACACACACTATCAGATGAGGGTGTGATCCTTAACATTTGTCCTTGCGTTCCAGAACTATGTAGCCAGTATAGGTTTAGAAATCAATACTGTTAATGATGGTTGTGAGGTGGATAAGTACTATCAGATAAGGGCTTCACTATTCTCGTACAGGGGACACTATCAGATGAGGGTCACCCATAGCTTTTCCTTACCAGTGGTGAGGTATTGACACCCTTCCAATTGGATTTATAGATTGGACCCCAACTCAGCCATAATAGCGTATCAACAACATGTCGGTTAGATAACTACTTCCCACAGTTTCATGTTACAGAATCAGGACTGTCAGATACAATCAACTCAGATACAATTCAAAACTCAGATAGTTCCATCAAATTCAGGACTGTCAGATACAGTCACTCATGTTATCAGTCAGATCAGTTATTAACATGTCAGGTTATCAGTATTCAGACTTAGTAATCATGTCATTACGTTGTCAGTTACAGTTACGTATTTATGCATGCATTCTCACATTCATGTTAGACAACCAAAAAGATTCTCCTGATGTATTTATCGGTATGTTACAGATCTTTTATCTGTATGTTTATGCTTTGCTAGATCCCGAAGCCCTTTTCAGTCTCTACCCCAGTGGGTAAAACCATCATAGCTCGGCGGGTATATAGGAACTGACCGATTATGATATTTCAGAAAGTTACTTCAGCAGACTTAATTGAATTAGAGATAACTGATTATGATGTCATTCTCAGCATGGATTGGCTTCATTCCAGTTATGACACAGTCGACTACAGAAATAGAATAGTCCAGTTTCAGTTTCTGAATGAACTCGTCCTAGAGTGAAAGGGTAGTACTTCATCTTTCAGAGGTTAGCTTGTTTCCTACCTTCGGGTAAGGAAATGGATATCTAAGAGATGTGTCTATCATCTTGTCCATGCTAAGGATTCCAGTTCCGAAATTCCCAGTCTTGAATCAGTTCTAGTCGTAAATGAATATTCAGATTTCTTTCCCAAAGATCTTCCAGGAATTTCTCCTAAAAGAGAAATAGAATTTGGCATCGATCTCCTTCCAAATACTCAGCCCATATCTATTCCACCATATAGAATGACACCAGCATAACTTAGAGAACTGAAAGAACAGTTGAAGGATCTCTTAGATAAGGGATTTATCAGACCCAACATTTCCTTGTAGGGCGCTCCAGTATTATTCGTGCACAAGAAAGATGGTTCTCTCAGAATGTGCATTGATTACCGTCAACTCAACAAGGTCATAATCAAGAACAAGTATCCTCTTCTCAGAATTGATGACTTGTTTGACCAACTTTAGGATGCCAGTTATTTCTCTAAGATAGACCTCAGATCTGATTATCATCAGCTCAGAGTTTGAGAATATGACATCCTGAAAATAGCTTTTCATACTCAGTGTGTTCAGTTCGAATTCTTAGTCATGTCATTTGGTCTTACCAATGCCCTAGCTGCTTTCATGGACTTGATGAATCGTGTGTTCAAGCATTACTTAGACATGTTCATCATAGTCATCATAGATGATATCCTGGTCTATTTTTGTAGTAAGCGAGATCATGCAAACCATCTCAGGATAGTACTTCAGACTCTCAGAAATTATCAGTTATTCTCCAAATTTAGTAAGTGCAAATTTTGGCTAAGGTCAGTAGCATTCCTTTTTCATATTATTTCTGATGATGGCATTAGAGTAGATCCTTAAAAGACCGAAGTAGTAAGAAACTAGATTCGCCCTGTCTCTCCATCAGATATTAGGAGTTTCTTGGGTTTGGCAGGCTATTACAGATGGTTTTTTAGGTATTTTATTCTATTGCATCCCCTATGTCCAGATTGACTCAGAAGAAGGTCAAGTTTCAGTGGTCAGATCCTTGTGAGAAGAGCTTTCAGGAGTTAAAGACTCGACACACCTTAGCTCCATTATTAGTTCTTCCAGATAGTTTAGATGGGTTTGTGGTGTATTACAATGCATCTAGAGTAGGTTTGGGTTGTTTCCTCATACAGCATGGTAAGGTCATATCCTACACCTCCATACAGCTTAAACCTCATAAGAAGAATTATCCTACTCTTGATCTCGAGTTAGCAGCCATAGTCTTTGCCTTAAAAATTTGGAGGCATTACCTATACGGTGTTCATGTATATGTGTTCACAGATCATAAGAGCCATCAGTATGTCTTTTCTCAAATAGATCTTAATCTTTATCAGAGAAGGTGGTTAGAGCGCTTGAAAGATTATGACATAAGTGTCCTTTATCATTCGGCCAAGGCCAATGTAATGGCTGACGCTCTCAGTAGATTGCCTATGGTTAGTGTTTCTCATGGTGAGGATAGTAAGAAGAAGTTATCTTAAGAAGTACATCAGCTTGCCAGACTAGGCATTCTCTTAGTCAATTCTTCAAAGGGTGGTGTATGTGTTCAGAGTAGTTCAGAATCATCTCTAGTTTTTAAGGTAAAAGAAAAGCAAGATAGAGATCCCAGCCTTGTCAAGTTGAAAGAATTAGTTCAGGATCAGAAAATAGATCGGTGATCATGTCTATATAAAGATCTCTCCCATAAAAGTAGTAAAGAGATTCAGCAAGAAGCGAAATTTCAGTCCCCGATATGTAGGTCTATTTAAGATTCTCAGTCGTTTTGGCAAGGTAGCTTATGAGTTTGAATTGCCTTCAGATCTAGCCTCAGTTTATCCAGTCTTCTATGTATCTTTGCTCAAGAAGTGTATAGGTGACCCATCAGTAGTAGTCCCTATTCAGAGCATTGATGTTCAGAACAACCTCTCTTATGAAGAGATTCCAGTCGAAATCTTAGACTATCAAACTCAAAGATTGAGGAACAAAGTGGTCCCTTTAGTTAAGGTTCTTTGGTGAAATCAGTCCGTCGAAGGAGCTACTTGGGAAGCAGAAGCAGACATGCATACCAAGTATCCTCACCTCTTCTCCGCCAACTCAGACCAAGATCAAGGTAACAGTTCTCCTTAAGCTTACTCAGTTTCATGTTATGTGTTCATCACAAACTTGGTATTCAGTTTCATGTTCATGTTCCCATCATAAACTTTGTATCAAGTACCATTGCATATCTAATCATGCACTCATGTATCAGTTTAGTCATGTATTTATGCAACATACATAAATTCTCATTGTGAGAAACTTAGTTCTTCAGAACACTCAATTATGCATTCATGAATTAGTTATACATGCATCAGATATGCATGTTCAGTATGTTATATTCAACCTGTCAGTCAAGTCAGTCATGAGATCATGTTCTAGCTATTCATGTTCAATCTAGTGTTTTCCCTCTTAGTTAGTCTCATTCGAGGATGAATCTTCTCAAGGGAGAGATATTGTAATACGCCTACCTTTTTCTTAGCTGGAAATCATCTCAAGGATGTTAAAACTTGCTTTGAAATATGAAACCACTTTTTTACACATGGTATTTTTATGATTTTCACTTTCTATCATGTGGAAAATTGAATAAGCTTTCCATTGATACCAATTTTATCAAAATCCGGTATCGGGGGAAGAAGTTATGGACGTTTTACTCAAAGTTGTCAGAATCGCCCAGGTGTGTCGGCCAGGTTGACGGAACGTCACTTAGACCTTCGCAGATAAGGCAATGGGTAAACCTTTTGGATAAGGTGTGATGGAAAGGTCGATGAACCGTCGATTCAGTGATGTACCATTGCACGAACCGTCGATCCAGCGATGGACCGTTGCACGAGCCGTCGCTACCTAGGTTGTCAGACCCTATTCTGGTTCACCTATGATCGTCGAAATAATAGACCATCAACCCAGTGATGGACCATCACACGAGCTATCACAGGTTCCGTTTAGGGAATTTTCAAGTTGTTTGAAAGGGGATTTTTGGTCTTTTGCTACCCATTTATATACCTAGTTAAATCCGGCCAGAATTCTCATTCTCATTATAATTTCACAATAAATATTAAGGTTTCTCTCTAACCTTAATCTTCAAGAACCAATCCAATCTTCTTCAAGAACTAAGGGATTTCCAATTCTTCAAGTTCAAGAACATCAAGAACCTTAACCCAGGTATGCATAGTGTTCATTCATGGACTCCTTTCATTCATGAAGCCCAAGAATTCCTTTTCTAAATTCAAGTTATGGATTTTCTTATGAATTTCATAATTTGGCTTCTCTTGTCCATGTTGATAATGAGTAATTGAATTGTATTCCATGAATGAGTGTAAATTTCATTTGGGTTGATTTGTATAGGTATAGATTCATGAAATCCTATAACTAAACCCCTGAATGATTAAATTAGAATTGAATCATGACAGTTAATTATTGTATGATGTTGTTTACACATTCTATGCCTACCATGTGTTTGATTAAATGCCTAGATGAAGGAAAAGTGTCTAATTAGCATGATATCATGAAATCTCCATGTATGTACAAGCTTATTCCTATCACATGTTTGATGAAATGCTTCAGTAAATGTATTATGATGATTATTGTGTTTCAAGCAAGTCATGCTTTATCAGTTTCCTTCTATAGAGTCCTGGGGGTACTTATACCCAAAATATTAGCTATGTGCCTAGAGCCATGTCATGCTTTCATGATACTCTCAGTCAAGCTATAAATCCTTAAAATTCAGACAGTCTTATGACTCAGGAAAATCTCCATGATCTCATGAACTCAGTCAGTTGTCAGCTAGCAATAGTATTCCGTCAGTCAACGGAATTTAGTAATTCAGCTCATGTTCAGTTCAGTAAATCATGTTCAGTTTTCATTTAGACGGGAGTAGAAATTAGCACCAAGTGAACCCAAGGATGGGTACACACACTATCAGATAAGGGTGTGATCCTTAGAAGTCATCCTTGCATTTCAAAACTATGTAGCCAGCATAGATTGAGACATCAACACTGTTGGTAAGGGTTGATGAGATGGATAAATACTGTCAGATAAGGGCCCCACCATTCTCCTACAGAGGATACTATTAGATGAGGGTCACCCACAGCTTGTCCTTACCAGTGGCGCAGTATTTACACCCTTCCAATTGGGGTTACAGATTGGATCCCAACTCAACCATAATGGCGTATCAGGGGCATGTCGGTTAGATAACTACTTCCCTCAGCTTCATGTTACAGAATCAGGACTATCAAATACAGTCAATCAGTCTCAGTAATAGAACTCAATAGTTTTTCAAAATTTAGAAATGTCAGATACAGTCAACTCAGATACAGTTCGAAACCCAGATAGTTACATCAGATTTAGGACTGTCAGATACAGTCACTCATGTTATTAGTCGTATCAGTTATTAACATATCAGGTTATCATTATTCAGACTCATTAATCATGTTATCATGTTGTCAGTTACAGTTATGTATTTATGCATACATTCTCATGTTCATGTTAGACAGTTAGAAAGTAATAATCATACATGTGAACCCTTGCATATATCCTACCTCACATGTATACTCAGTACATTCCATTGTACTGACGCATTTGCACTATGGTGCTTCCTTTTTATGTTACATCATAGGTTCAGAGATGATTTCCAGATCAGCATTAGATTCCAGTTTCAGCAGTCAAAGTCCGAAGTGTGTTCTAATCCTTCGAAGGCATGATTATTTCTTTACTATCTCATTGATTAGCTTATTAGTTGGTGTTAGTTGGGGACATGTCCCATCAACTCCTTATTTAGATTATTTAGACATTAGAGGCTTTCAGACTAGATGCAGACTATTATGTTTCAGATTTTAGTATTTTCAGTCTTGTTTTGGGTATTCTATTACAAAACTTAGATGTTTTATTATTTAAATTTTGTTCAGTATTGAACCTTATGGTCTTTCAGTACATATTTCCACAGTATCATATTATATTATGTAGTGTACAGGTACAAATATCAGTCATGGGTTAGCTAGTGGTCCTTCGGGGTCATTAGCAGCGTGCAGCGATTCGGGCACCAGGTTCGGGGCGTTACAACTAGCCTCATTTTTCTTGTCAAATTATTTAGGGAGGAGCGATGGGTAAATTGAAATATGTTGTAAAGTCCCTTTCCATCATTATAGGTAATTCTAGTGTTCTAAAATACTAGTTAAGGTTTTCCCAAATTAAGTGTTAGAAATTTCAAGCTAGGCTAGTTTCAAATTAAATCTGAGCATAGTATCTAGGGTAATCTGAGAATAAATTAGTTAAAAGTTAAGTATTTTGGGGTGATTTTATGGTAGATAAGATGAGAAGGTGTTCATAAAAACTTTTGAAAGTGAATTCGAGTATATTAAAACTCATGATATTACTTTTTACATTAAGAGGTTAGTCTAGGTTATCGAAACCAGAGGGCGTGCTGTAAAAAGGGCTAAACTGGGGAAAATTCTGAGTTTTTGCCTCGCCTATCCTTCTATAGATGGAGGAAGGCTGCTACAACTGCACCGCTATTGCAAAAAATTTCCTACTATAGCGGATTTAGCTTTGGTCAATCTCGCCATAAGGGGCGAATCCCACTATAGCAATGCCACTATGAAGGGATAAGGCCGCTATATGCGCTGACTAATATAGAAAATGCCTCAAATATATTACTTTTATTCAAAATTAGTCTAAGGACTGAGAGAGGTGATTTTGGGCGATTTCACCCTAATTTTCATTAATTTCCATCGTTGAGGTAAGTTAATCAATTTCACTACCTATTCTTTTTATAATTAATGCATATAATCAATAGTTTCTAGATTTTAGGAAGGATTTAACTTTAACTAGTTGAATTTCTAATGTAGTTAGGTGAATTGGGTTGAAAATTATTGGGTTTTGGTTAATTGTTGTTGATTTATAATTGCATGTTTAGATTCACCACTATATTAATGAAATTGGTTTAATTGAGCTTGAATGATGGTAGAAAATCCTAGAATAGGAGGAATAAGCATGAATTTAACCTTGGGGGTTACAAGATTAGGTTTTAATCCTTGAATATACTAAGCCATTGTCTGAATTTTGATCTTATCATTCTTTTTAGACCACAACTAAATCGAAATTGCCCAAAAAAGGCAAGACTCATGCCCATTAGAGTGGTGCAAGCTTGGCCTAAGGTAGGTGATGGTTAGATGTAGTTGAAAATCTAACTTAATTTATGTGTGCATGTTAAGTATTTCTTCATACACTTGTTACAATGCATGTTCAAGGTGAGTAAATAATTGAATGATATCTTTAGTGCTAGTCACATGTAATGAGGTTATTTATTCTCATTTTCATTTTCATCTTTGTATAATAAGTGTGTGTTGATTGTTACAAGTGTGGTTGTTTATTCTCATATACTGTAATTATAATGCTATTTTCTATTAGTAAAGGATGTACCAGTATTTGGACTTCGTGGGATTTATTTTTATTATTTTGGGATGTACCATTATTTGGACATCTTTTCAGGATTGTCTGATATACAGTTGGAAGACACTAGAAGTCTGGGATTTAAGATATATGGAAAAGTGCTCGTCCCATATAGGTCTTGGTTAGTGGGCGGCCATAAGACCTTCAGCATGTGTGTACAATGTATTGGTGAGTATGTGTCATGATCCAAACTATCGAATCGTGAGGGCACCGACTCTAATCCACTTAAATAGAAGAGCCCCTTACCATCCTTTGAACATTACATGCGGAGTCTTTATCACATAGAAATAACCAACCTTTATTACAACTACTTTATTATAAAAATTTAAGTGTGGAAATGTAAACTACCCCTAGGAACTAGTCAAAATAGGTTCAAGAGATCTAAAGGAAAGTAAAACTAGACAAAACTTCCACCATGAGTAAGAGAAGTGAGAGTTGCTAAATAATCGCTATCCGTAATGAACAAGAAATCAACATCGATTCCTGCAAAATATTATACCCCAAAAATGCTATATTAAGATTTGTATCAGTACAAAGAACACGTACATACTGGTAGGTATCATTGGTCGACTAGATTTAGATCACAGAAACACGATATAGAAATCAGAAAAAAATATAGCAACTTACATAGCAATTTAAATCATAACACTTTCATCCACTTATGCTATTTTTATCCCTTGTTTTAACTAATAGTATTTTCATTCTTATTCTCATTGATTATTTATCACCTTGTAATAAATACAACTATGAACACACACGTTATGATAAATACCTCAAGTTTATGACAATTAGAGTTTTCAAGAAAATCTACAACTTCAGTCAAGTATAAGTCAAGAGACAATAAGTCAAGTCAAACCATGACATAGTCAACAATCTCGACTCTAATAATTCCAAGTCAACAAACGATGATTCTAACCATATTCAAGTCAACAAACCATGACTCTATAGGCAAGAATTCTAAAATATATGATAAGTAACCCGCCCACATAAGAATTTCATATATATCAAGTAATATCATAATCTGGTTCACTCAACAAACCTACAACAACAACCACAATATAATTTGATCCACTCATGGAATCAATAAAAACCATAATAACAATAATCATATACTTGGTCCACTCAAGTAACCGTCACACATATACATGCCTTGTACATATATCTACGGGTCTTATGATTGCCTACTAGTCATGACCTACAAGGGATGGGCTCTTATCTATGTACTATACCGGTGTGGTTCCTGAGCCAACCAATGAATCATTTCAACCAATCCTGTGAAGATGTCCAAAAATCAATACATCTCATAATAATAATCGATATCACAACAATTATAACCACAATGAGAATAAGTAATCAACTTGTACAATCAACAAACCTCTGATATTACCTCATTAATGTGATTAATAATTAGGATATCATTTAACAATTACATTCCATAAGTATTCATTACAACAATAGACAACTACCTAAATATATATTTGGTCAAATCAAGTTAATCAAATCATCTAAACAACAATCATACTTTAACACACTGTCATATCTCAAATTCGAGATGATAATGAGACCTATTTAACCCTCCATGATATGTAAGCCAAGAACTCAATCCAAAATACAGCGTTTTCAATGTATAGAAGCAGAAGGAAATATGGACATAATAAACATCGAATAATCTCAAACGTAGATTAATAGACTGGCATAGTTAAACTTAGATTATTCTAGGTCTGGTAGTCACTAATACAAGCCACTAAATATCGAAATCAAAAAAAGGTTTCAGAATCTTAAAATGCGAAAAATGCATAAAGATAATGGCGAAGAAAATTTTTAGTAGTCTCTGGAAACAATAGCAGCTACCTCGAATTTCCAAAGACGCTAAGAAAGGAACCACATGAATCAATGTCCAGAAGTCATCAGATCGATACCTGCAGAAAAAGTTTGGGTGACTATGAAACCAGGTGTACTCAGGAAGCATCGTTGATCGATCCTTATTCAAAGTGGTGAAGAGTAACACCAAGTCAATCATATGAAACAATCATACAACCTGTACTCAGGAAAGCCACCCTACTCTAACTGAATAATCAAGTTAATAGTCATAAGAATATCATAATACAATCCAAGAATTCCTCATTACAGCGAAATCAACTAACAAATAGTCAAGTACTTAGTAAACAATACAAAGTCAACAATTACACCTTACTTAATCTGAACTAGGAATAAATAAATGCAATACAATGCATGTGATGTGTACACACCTACTGAGCAATGGTTTGAAGGTCAGGACCCTTGAGGGACTCCCAAGGTCCATGTACTTTGCAGGCATGCACTCGATCCTAATAAATTTAAATTGTCCCTGTTGTACTCAGACCCGAATAATAGATAATAATGTCCAGGTGTGCACTCCGGACCCATACGAAATGTAATGCATGATGTGTAGGCGTGCAACTCTGATCCCAAATCAATAATAAATTTAAGTAAAACATTTTATACCTTATTCCGAATAAACATCAATTCTAAAATAAATTCAAGTGAGAGTCTTCTCATTAGCTAACAGTTTCAAAAATTCATTTACCATAGCAAATTAGGTCATAGGGCTAGCAAATATAGAAAAACAATTCAAAACGTGCAATTAACTTATTTTAACCTTCAAATAATATCGGTACCCACATAAATGCTCATCCCTTCACCAATACGGGACTCTCATTCTCCATTACTCCCATTACACATAACTAACAAATAAGCACTTTGAAAAAGAGTCTAAGAAAGACTAAACTTACCTTAAAATAAGATCCGTTAAGTAAACTTGAAATCGGAAGAATGAGATGGAAGCTTTACCCTTTTGAATCATCTCTGAGCTATCCCAATCTAACCAAATATACAATTCCCATAAGAATACGGGTCTAATGACGCCTGCTTCATAAATTCTTATTCTAAAAATCTTAGTACTAAAATCAAAATTTTCTGTAACAAAAGAAATATATTCTGTAATTAGTGACCATCGGATAAATTTTTTCCAAAAACAAAAATATGACCTAAGGGTCGCTACTGTGCAGGGATCATCAAAACCTAAAATTCCTACCTACACATTATATCATTATTACCTGCTTTCTTGAATTTAGTGGCAATGATTTGCTAATCATTGCCTAATTATTAAAAAGGAAAAAAAATTAACATATTATAACATGTTAATTCTAAAGAATACCCAATATTAGCCAATGCATGCTACTGTCCACTTTCCTTCCTTATAGATATGAAGAGGGGCAATTAATTACAGATAGAAAGAATAGAATTTGCCATGACCACAAAAGCAAAAGAATTCCTATACTCACCTGAAGGTTCGGTGCAGTTGTGAGGAAGAAAAAGGGAAGCAATAAAATTGTAACTTCTCTTTTCTTCTTATTGGACATTATTTGATGCCATCAAATAATTTTATTTTAAACTCTTTTCACTTGAATCTATTTTTATAGTAAGTATCAAGAATTAAGATAATATAAATTTGATCCACTAACCAACAACTGAAATAATATCTAAAATATCCAATAGATTCTCAAATATTGTTCGGAGATTTGAAAAAATAAATTAAATATGTATATTGACTAAAGAGTACATTCTGGACCTATTGAAAATATTGAAATACTAAATCAAGGTCATCTTGATCAAAAGTTGATTATGATCAAGCTTAACTTTACTAAAACTCAAGAACCTAATAAATGACTCAAATTACCTTCGAACACCTCAAAAATCGACACTACCCATTTTTGTAAGTCGTAAATCACGTCATAACACTGCGTAGAGAGTTAAAATAAGAAAAATTTACAAAACAACAAAAAGGTTTTTACATCATCCACCACTAAAACAAGCATTGATCCTCGAACGTAAAGAGAAAGAAGGTACTCAAACCATCAAAGAGACGGAGATATCTACTCCGCATGTCGAACTCAACCTCCCAAGTGGATTTCTCTATTGGAAGATGCCTCCACTGTAACTTCACTGATGCTATGTCCTTTGACCTCAACTTTTTAACCCAACTGCCCAGAACAACAATAGGCTCTTCCTCAAAAGTGATATTTTGATCCAAACTCACCGAGTCCTATCGAATCACATGCGAATCATCTGGATGGTGCCTCTTTATCACAGAACACAAAAACTGGATATACGACTGAAAGACCTAGTGGTAAAGGCAACTCATCAGCCACTGACCCAATACACTGAAAAATCTCTAAAGGGCCAATAAACCTCGGACTTAGCTTTTCTTTCTTCGCAAACCACATCACATCTGTCATGGGTGATACCTTCAATAGGGCCCGGTCACCCTGTATGAACACCAATTCGCGGACCCTTCTATCAGCATAACTCTTCTGTCTTCTTTGAGATGCCAAGATCTAGTCTTGGATTAATCTCCCTCGAGCCATCAAATCTCTCAAAAAATCAGTGCCTCAAGGTCTAACCTTAGAAGAATAAAACCACCCAACTAGAGACCTACACTTTCTACCATACAAAATATCAAACAAAGCCATTTGAATACTAGAATGGTAGCTATTAACATAGAAAATCCACACTAAGCGGAAAAATTGATCCCAATGACCTCCAAAATCCATAATTCAAGCCCGCAATATGTCATTCAATACCTGAATAGTCCGCTTTGATTGACCATCTATTTGTGGATGAAATGTTATACTCCTATCCAGTTAAGCACCTAACTCCCATTGCAACGTATGTCAAAAATTCGAAGTGAACTGAGTACCTCTATCTGAAATAATGGAAATAGGCATTACATGCAATCAAACTATGTCACGAATGTAGATCATGGCTAATTTCACTGTATTATAGCTCATATTGACAGGCACAAAATGGGTTGATTTGGGTTAATCTGTCCACAAGCACCTAAATAGAATCAAACTTCCCCATGGTCTGAAGTAACCCAACTACAAAATCCATAGTGATACGCTCCCATTTTCACTCAGGAATGGGCATCCTCTGAAGCAAATCACCTAGCCTTTGGTACTCAAATTTCACCTGCTGGAAATTTAAATACTTAGCCACAAACTCTGCAATATCCCTCTTCAATCTATACAACCTATAATGTTATTTTAAGTCCTGATATATCTTTGTTGAGTCAAATTGAATAGAATATCTCAAATAATGGGCCTTCTTTATAATAGATCTAGTCAAATCACCCACTCTAGGAACACAAATCTGCCCTTTAATCCTCAAAACAACCTCCTGGTCCAAAATTATCTCTTCAGCCTCACCTTGCATCACCTTATCTCTAATAGAACATAATTTCTTATCCTCAAACTGACGGTCTCGAATTTGCTCTATCAAGAAGAACCTCGCTTCTATATATGCAAGAACCCTACCTAACTCAGAGATATCAAAATGCAAGAAATTGTTAGCCAACCATCGTACCTCCCAGGATAATAGTCACTTCTCCACACGTAATAATGCAACACTGCCTATGCTAACTGGATTCCTACTCAAGCCATCTGCTACTACATTGTCCTAATCTGGATGATATAAGATAGCCATATCATAATATTTCAATAACTCTATACACCTAAGCTGCCCCAAATTCAACTCTTTTTGCGTAAAGATATACTGAAGACTATGATGATCAGCCTTTCAATGAACTCTATAGAAATAGTGCTGCCATAACTTTACAAAGAATACAACTGCTTGTAACTCTAAATCATGGGTAGGGTAATTCCTCTGATGTGTCTTCAACTGCCTCAACGCATATACTATCACCTTATTTTTATGTATCAACACGCCACCCAAACCAATATCAGAAGCATTATAAAACATAGTGCAACCACTACCTTGTATATGTAGGGTCATGATAGGAGATGAAGTCAAGAGAGTCTTGAGCTTTTGAAAGCTCTCCTCACACTTATCTGACCATTAAAAAGCCGTTATCTTCTGAGCTAGTCGAATTATAGGAGCTGCAGTAGAAGAGAAACCCTACACAAATCACCTAGAATAACCTATTAGCTAATAACACTTTGAATATTTAAAGGTAAAGTAAGTCGTGACGAATTTCTAACCATCTCAACCTTGGCCGAATCGACCATAATACATCTTTGGACACCACGTGTACCAAGAATTACATAGAAATGAACCAAAATTCACACTTTAAAAACTTGGCATATAACTTCTCATTTCTCAACCTCTGGAGTATGATCCCCAATATTTTGCATGATCCGTCTCCCTCTTAGAATACACCAAAATAAGGAAAGAATTAAAATATGGATGAAGCACCGTATTCATCAACTCTATGAACGTTGTTGGGGTATTAATCAAAAACTCATAGTGGCCATATCTAGTCCGAAAAGCAATCTTCAGAATGTTCGATGCTCGAATCTTTAACTGATGATATCCTAACCTTAAGTTAATCTTCGAGAACATTGAGGCACCCTGAAGTTGATCAAATAAGTCATCAATATGTGATAGAGGATACTTATTCTTGATTCTTACCTTGTTCAACAGTCAATAATCAAAGCATATCCCTATAGACCCATCTTTCTTCATAACGATCAACACTAAGAACCCCAAGGTGATATACTTTGTTGAATAAACCTTTTTCTTAACAAATCCTGAAGCTGGTCTTTCAATTTTCAACTCAGTCAGTGCCATCCTATAAGGAGGAATTGAAATGGGCTTAGTTCTAGGCTCTAAATCAATATCTCTATTAGGAGGAACAACTGAAAGATCGATAGAAAATACATCTAAGAACTATCTAACCACCTTTACTGACTCCAAAGAAGGTGTCTCAGTACCAGTATCACAAACATAAGCCAAGTATGATAGATACCCCTTCTTAACTAACCGCTGGTCCTGAATGAATGAAATCACCTTCTTAGGATATGAACTCCAAACACCTCTCCACTCGAACCTCAGATGATCAGGCATAGCCAGCTTAGCATAATTGTCCAAGATAGTATGATAAGAAGAAAGCCAATTCATGCCTAAAATTACGTTAAAATTAACCATATCAAGGATAATCAAATCTACCCAGGTATCATACCCAGTTGTGGACCCCTATATCTGTATACTGGAAATCTCTCTGAAGATGATCTAGGCTACTACTTTCATAATAGGACTTGGGAACCATCAACTATCGAGAATGACTTAAATATTTGGTATGGCCACCATGGCTTGAAATTTGTTAAGATGAACCCTAGGAATCCTATTTCAAAACCTAAAACTCCAACCTAAGTATCCACCCTCTGAGGTCTGCATTTCTTTTTAAACTGGCCTACCATGTTGAGGGCAAAAATCTCACCTGAATGAACCCTTACTTCTAGATGAGGTTCTACTAAATTGACATAAAGTGCAGGACCTTTTTTCCTTCAAATCCCCATACTCTTCACGATGGATCAACTCGAACTCCTATGATGATTCAACCACCCTTTGAAGAGAAGCTCCAGATTGAGCTACAATAAACACAACCTCTCTAATCCTAAATGTCAAAGCTCTCAAAAACTTCCTGATCATCTTGGCCTCGTCTGGTAAGATCACCATAGAATAACAGGATAAATTCGAAAATCGAATCTCATACACAACCACATAAATACCCTATTTTCAAATTCTTAAACTGGTGTCTACGCTCCTCTCTCAAGCTACGATGGACAAATTTGTCAATGAAATTCTCTAAGAACATAGCCCAAGTAATTGATGGAGAACCTATTAGCCTGGAATCAATGTAGGAGTGCCACTACTACTTGGCATAACCATACATCTGTAAGGCAGTATAATCAATCCTATGGGATTCAACCAATCCCATACTCTGAACTCTCTCATGGTAATTGATCAAAACCTGATAGGCATCCTCACACTGATCACCATGAAACTACGGTGGATCCATCTTTCTAAACTTCTCAAATCGTCGCTTCTCCTCATTAGATATAACTACCCAAACCCCACTGATAGCTCCAACCCCCGATATAGGCATACTATCATACCTTGGGGCTTGTTGAACCATTAGACCATTATAAATTAGAATAGGCTGCTGATTTAGGGTCTACACCACCATCCTAACCTATGAATCCTGTGTAGTAACAAATGATCCACCTCCCTAAGTGATAGTCTCCAAAATAACCAACACTTTAATCAAGGTATCCTGAAGAATTGGTGTAGCAACAAATCCTGGTTTTGCCTAGCTTGGCCCCACATCATCAGCTGGGATTTGAACATCACTTCACCCATCCCGATCTAAACCTTGAGAGACCCAGCCCTATCAAGAGTATAAGCGGCTCTTTAAGATCTCTCTCTACCATGACCTCTGTCACTACCACGTCTCCTACCCCATCTGCGTATCCCATCTTGAGTGATTTGCTTAGGGGATGGCAAGGGCTCTAGATCACCATCCTGTGATGTATGAGTCCTTACTATCAATGAGAGAATAAGATAAGAATGACAGTATTTCAAGTTAAAGGATCAATATTACACGATAATAAAGATAGAAGATAATGAACCCGAGGCTCTAATACCATCTGTCACATCCCAAATTTTAGACAGTGATGATACCTATTCAATCCTCCTGATAGGTAAGCCAAGAACTCAATCCAAAGTACAACATTTTTAATGTATAAAAGAAGAAGATAATAAAGACAGAATAAACACCAAATAATCTCAAACATAGATTAATAGACTGGTACAATCAATCTTCGATAATTTCAGGTCTAGTAATCACTAATACAGGTCACTAAATTTTGAAATCAAAAAAAGCTTTGCAAATCTTAAAATACAAAAATACATAAAGATAAGGGTGAAAGAGATTTTCAGTAGTCTCTAAAAACAATAGCAGCTACCTCAAATCTCCAAAGATGCTAACGAAGAAACCACAAGAATCAATATCAAAAAGTCACCGAATCGCTACCTGCACATAAGGTGCAGAAAAAGCAAGGGTGAGTATGGAATCACGTGTACTCAACAAGCATCGTTGATCAAACCTAATTTAAAGTGGTCACGAGTAACACCATGTCAACCATCTAAAATAATCATATAATCTGCACTCAGGAAAGCCATCCTACTCTAACTGAATAATCAAGTTTAATAGTGATAAGAATATCATAACAAAGTTCAAGAATTCCTCATTACAATAAAATCAAGTAAATAGTCAAGTACTTATTAAATAATACATATTAAACAATTACACCCTACTTAATCTGAACCAGGAATGCATGAATGCAATGCAATGCATATGATATGTACACATATACCGCATAATGGCTTCAAGGTCAGGACCCATGGGGGACTCACAAGGTCCATGTATTGTGCAGGCATGCACTTAAATCCTAAGAAAAATACATTATGCAGGCGTGCACTCCGACCACAATAATAGATAATAATGTGTAAGCGTGCACTCCGAACCCATATGAAATGCAATGTATGATGTGCAGGCGTGCAACTTCGATCCTAAATCAACAATAAATTTAAGCAAAGCATTTCATATCTTATGCCGAATAAACATCAATTCCAAAATTAACTCAATTTATCAAGTAAGAGTACTCTCATTAACTAGCTTTTTCAAAAATTCATTTACCATAGTCAATCAGCCCATCGGGCTAGAAAAAAGAGAAATACAATTCAAAACGTACAATTCACTTATTTTAACCCTCAAATAACATCGGTACACGCATAGATGCTCGTCACTTCACCTATACGGGAGTCCCATTCCCGATTACTCCCATTACACATAACTAACAAATTAACATTTTGAAAAAGAGTCTAAGAAAATCTCAACTTGCATTAAAAAAAAAAACATGTGAAGTAAACTCAAAATCGGAAGAATTAGATGGAAATTTTACCCTTTTGAATCATCTCCAAGCAATCCCAATCTAATCAAATAAAAATTCCGATAAGAATATGGGGCTAATGACGCCTACTTCATAAATTTTTATTCTAAAAATCTTTGTCCTAAATTCCAAATTTTCTATAACAAAAAGGATTACATTATAATTAGTGGCCATCAGATAAATTTTTTCCAAATCAAAAATATAACATAAGGGTGCTACTGTGTAGGGATCATCAAACCCAACATTCCTACATACACATCATATCATTATTACCCACTTTCTTGGAGATTGAATTTAGTGGCAATGATTTGCTAATCATAGCCTAATAATTAAAAAAGGGAAAAAATTAACATATCATAACATCTTAATTCTAAAGAATACCCTATATTAGGCAATGCATGCTACTGTCCACTTTCCTTCCTTATAGATTTGAAGAGGAGACATTAATTACAGATAGAAAGAATGGAATTTGCCATGACTCCATAGAAGCAAAAGAATTCGTATACTCACCTGAAGGTTCGATGCAGTTGTGAAGAAGAAAAAGGGATGCAATAAAATTGTAATTGCTCTTTTCTTCTTATTCCACATTATTTGACGCCATCAGATAATTTTATTTTAAACTCTTTTCACTTGAATCTATTTTTATATTAAGTATCAAGAATTAAGATAATATCAATTTGACCCATTAACCAACAATTAAAATAATACCTAAATTACCCTATTGATCCTAGAATATTTTTTGGAGTCTTGCAAAAATTAAATTAAATATGTATATTGACTAAAAAATACATTCCAGACCTACTGAAAATATTAAAATACTAAATTAAGGTCATCTTGATCAAAAGTTGATCATGATCAAGCTTAACTTTACTAAAACTCAAGAACCCAATAAATGACTCAACTTGCCTTCTAACACCTCAAAAATTGATACTACCCATTTCCGTAAGTCGTAAATCTCATCTAAACACTACTAGAAGAGTAAAAATAAGAAAATTCACAAAACGCCAAAAATAATCGTTACATCATCCACCACTAAAAAAAACGTTCATCCTCGAACATTAAGAGAATGAAGGTACCTGGACCATCAAAGAGATGGGGATATCTACTTTGCATGTCGAACTCAACCTCCCAAGCATCTTCCTCTATTGGACGATGCCTCCTCTGCTACTTCATTGATGCTATGTCCTTTGACCTAAACTTTTTAACCTGCCTATCCAAAATAGCTATAGGCTCTTCCTCAAAATTTAAATTTTGATCCAGACTTACTGAGTCCCACTAAATCAAATACAAATCCTCTGGATGGTACCTCTTTATCATAGAACACAAAAAACTAGATGCACGGGTGAAAGCCCTGGAGGTAAAGCCAATTCATAAGCCACTAACCCAATACGTTGAATAATCTCAAAAGGGACAATAAACCTCGGAATTAGATTTTATTTCCTTTCAATCCTCATTACACCCTTCATATATGATACCTTAAACAGGACCCACTCACCCTGTATGAACTCCAATTCGTAGACCCTCCTATCAGCATAACTCTCATGTCTGCTCTGAGCTACTAAGATATAGTCTTGGATCAATCTCACTTGATCTATCGAATCTCTTGACAAATCAGTGTCCCATTGTCTAACCTCAGAAGAATCAAACCACCCAACTAGGGACCTACACTTTCTACCATACAAAGCTTCAAAAGGAGCCATCTAAATACTAGAATGGTAGCTATATATTATCATAGAAAAACTAAAGTAAGGGTAAAAATTAATCCCAATAACCTTCGAAATCCATCGAACAAGACCGCAAAATGTCCTTCAATACCTGAATAGTCCGCTCAAATTGACCATCTATTTATTGATGAAATGACGTACTCATATCCAGCTGAGTACCAAACTCCTATTGCAATGTACACCAAAAGTTCATAGAGAACTAGTACCTCTATTTGAAATAATGGAAATAGGCACTCCATACAATCAAACTTTGTAACGAATGTAGATCATGGCTAATTTTTCTGTATTATAGCTCATATTCACAGGAACAAAATAGGCTGATTTGGGTCAATATGTCCACAAGCACCCAAGCAGAATCAAACTTCCCCAAGGTCTAAGGCAACCCAACTACAAAATTCATATTGATACGCTCTAATTTCCACTCAGGAATGGGTATCCTCTGAAGCAAACAACTTGGCTTTTGGTGGTTAAATTTCAACTGTTGGCAATTCAAATACTTGACCACAAACTCTGCAATATCCCTCTTTATTCTACACCACCAATAATGTTATTTGAAGTTATGATATATCATTGTTGTGTAATGTTATTTTAAGTTATGATATATCATTGTTGTGTCTGGTTGAATAGAATACCGCAAATAATGGGCATCCTCCATAATAGATCTAGTCAAATCACCCACTTTAGGAATACAAATCTTCCCCTTAATCCTAAAAACACCCTCCTGGTCCAAAATTACCTCCTTAGCCTCACCTCTCATAACCTTATCTCTAATAGTACATAATTTTTAATCCTCAAACTAATTATCTCAAGTCTGATCTATCAACAAGGACCTCGCTTCTATGCCTGCAAGAACCCTACCTGACCCAAAGATATCAAGATACATGAAACTGTTAGACAACTATTGTACCTCCCTAGCAAATGGTCATTTCTCCACACTCAACAATGCAAGACTACCCATGCTAACTACCTTTCTAACTCAAGGCATTCGCTACTACATTAGCCTTATCTTGATGATATAAGATAATCATATCATAATCTTTCAACAACTCTATCTACCTAAGCTGCATCAAATTTTACTCTTTTTGCTTGAAGATATACTGAAGGTTGCGATGATTAGTGTACACCTCACAATGAAATCCATATAAATAGTGCTGCCATAACTTTAATACAAACATAACTGCTAGTAACTCCAAATCATGGGTAGGGTAATTCCTCTCATGTGGCTTCAACTGCCTCAACGCATATGCTATCACCTTATTTTTCTACATCAACTACCACCCAAACCGATCTCGGATGCATAAAAAACATAGTGTAACCCTTACCTTCTATAGGTAGGGTCAAGGCAGGAGATAAAATCAATAGAGTCTTGAGCTTTTGAAAGCTCTCCTCATATTTATTCGACCATTAAAAAGCCACATTATTTTGAGCTAATCGAATCATAGGAGATACAATAGAAGAGAAAACCTGCATAAACCTCCTATAATAGCCTACTAGCCCAATAAAACTTTGAATATTTGAAGGTGAAGTAAGTCATGACCAACTCCTAACCATCTCAACCTTGACCGGATCAACAATAATACATCTTTGGACACCACGTGTACCAAGAATTCGACAGAGCTAAACCAAAAGTCACACTTTAAAAACTTGGCATATTACTTCTTTTCTCTCAACATTTGGAGTACAATCCTCAAATATTTTGCATTATCCACCTCACAATTAGAATACACCAAAAAATCATTGATGAACACAATCATAAAAGAATTAAAATATGGATGGAGCACTCCTATTCATCAACTCCATGAACGTTGTTGGGGCATTATTCAACCCAAAGGACATAACCAAAAATTCATAGTGGCCTATCTAGTTCGAAAAGCTATCTTTGAAACGAATGAAGCTCGAATTTTTAACTGATGGTATCCCAACCTTAAGTTAATCTTCGAGAACATTGAGGCACCCTGAAGCTGATCAAACAAGTCATCAATACATGATAGAGGATATTTATTCTTTATTGTTACCTTGTTCAACTATCAATAATCAAAGCATATCCTCATAGACCCATCTTTCTTCTTAACGAACAACACTGAGCACCCCAGGGTGATATATTTTGTTGAATAAACCTCTTGCTTAACAAATCCTAAAGCTGTTCTTTCAATTTTTAGCTCAGCTGGTACCATCCTATAAGGAGGAATAGAAATGGGCTTAGTTCTCAGCTTAAAATCAATAAAAAAATCAATATCTCTATTAGGAGGAACAATTGGAAGATCGGTAGAAAATACATCCATGAACTCTCTAACTAACTTTACTAACTCTAAGGAAGGTATCTCACTACCAGCATCTCAGCCAAAGATAATAAATACCCCTTCTAAACTAATGATAGATACCCCTTCTAAACTAACTGTTGGTCCTGAATGAGTGAAATCACCTTCTTAGAATATAAACTCCTAACACCACTATACTCTAACCTCGGATGATCAGGCATAGATAGCTTGCATAATAACCCAAGATAGTATGATAGAAATAAAACCAATTCATGCCTAAAATTACATCAAAATTAACCATATTGTGGATAACCAAATCTACCTAGTTATCAACCCTAAAATAGAAACAACACAGGATTGGTATACTCGATCCACCACTAAGGAGTCACCTACTAGGGTAAAAACACAAATAGGCACAATTATAGACTCAGACATCATATCAAGGCTAAGCAAAATATGCAGACAAATAGGAGAAGATAGAACCAGAATAAAATAACACTGATGTAGGTCGATGACAAACTAAGACGATACCTATAATGACTACATCAGAAGACTCTACCTCAGGATTTCCTAGAAAGGCATAACAATGAGCTCTATCATCTATCGCATGTGTCACTATTCTACTACCTTTCCCGCAAGCTGTTGGTACACCTCAACCACCTTAAGATTTCTCCCGACCCCTAGCCGAGGGAGATACTACTTTAGTAAGAGCCAGATGACTCTGCTGTGGACCCCTCTATCTGTATACTAGACAATCTCTTCAAAAATGATTTGGACTACCACTTCCATTATAGGACCTAGGAGCCATCAACTATCAAGAATTACCTAAATATCTGGTATGGCCACCACGGCTTGAATATCGCTGAGATGAACTCTATGAATCCTGTTTGAAACCATAAAATCCCCATCCTGAATGTCCACACTCTGATGTCTGTATCACTTTTTGAACTGACCTACCATGCTGAGGGAAAAAATCTCACCTGAAAGAACCATTACCTCTAGATGAGGTTCTACTAAATTGACATGAAGTGCGGGACCTTTTGTCCCTCAAGTCCCCATAGTCTTCACGATGCATCAACTCGAACTCCTATGATGATTCAACAAACCTCTGAAGAGAAGCTCCAGATTGAGCTACAACAAACATAACCTCTCTAATCCTAAGTGTCAAACCTCTCATAAACCTCCTGATCATCTCGTCCTTATCTGGTAAGATCTCTATAGCATAACAGGACAACCTAAAATTGAATCCCATACACAACCATATAAATACCCGATTTTCAAATTCTTAAACTTGTGCCGACGCTCCTCCCTCAAGCTACGATGGACAAATCTGTCAAGAAAATTCTTTGTAAGCATAACCAAAGTTATCAGTAGAGAACCCATTGTCCTGGAATCAATATAGGAGAGCTACCACTACTTAGCAGGACCACATATCTATAAGGCAGTATAATCAATCCTATGGGATTCAACCAATCCCACACTCTGAATTCTCCCATAAAAACTGATCAAAAATTTATCGATATCCTCACACTGATCACCCTAAAACTTCGGTGGATCTATCATCCTGAACTTCTCAAATTATTGCTACTCCTCATCAGCTATAACTACCCTAACCCCACTGGTAGCTACAACCCCTGATAGAGGAATACAATCATATCTTGGTGTTGGCTGAACGATTGGACCATACTAAATTAAAATAGGCTGCTAATTTTTAGTCTACACCCTATCCTAATCTATGAACCCTACGGAGTACCAAATGATCTGCCTCCCTAAGTTATAGTCCCCAAAATACCCAAAAATTTATTCAAGGTATCTTGAAGAATCGGTGTAGCAACAAATCCTAGTTGTGCCTGGATTGGGCCCGCATCATCAGATGGAACCTGAACATCACTTCACGTGCCTCGAACTAAACCTTGAGAGACCCCGCCCCATCATGAATATAGGAGCCTTTTTTATCTCTGTCTACCATGACTTTTACTATTACTACATCTCTTACCCCATCTGCGTATCTCATCTCGAGCGATTAGCACGGGCTGGCGGGGGATCCAGACTATCATCCTGTGATGTATGAGTCCACAATACAGTAAGAGAATAAGATATGAATTTCAATATTTTAAGTTAAAAGATCAACATTGCACAATAAGAGAGAGAATAGAATGAATGTTTCCTAAATTCCTAAAAGATAAGTAATAGACGTCTCTAATAGAACTGCGAGACTCCACTATACTTGGCTTGTTTTTTAGAGACCAATGGACCCGGGGCTCTTATACCATCTGTCACATCCCAAATTTAAAACAATAATGAGACCTATTCAATTCTCCGTGATAGGTAAGACAAGAAATCAATCCAAAGTATAACGTTTTTAATGTATAGAAGCAGAAGAAAATAAGGAAATAATAAACACCGAATAATCTCAAATGTAGATTAATAGACCAGTACAATCAATCTTCGATAATTTTAGCTCTGGTAATCATTAATAAAGGTCACTAAATTTTAAAATTAAAGAAAGCTTTGAGAATCTTAAAATGTGAAAAATACATAAAGATAAGGGTGAAAGAGATTGTCAGTAGTCTCTAAAAATCATAACATCTACCTTGAATTTCCATAGACGCTAACGAAGGAACCACAAGAATCAATATAGAAAAGTCATCGGATCAGTACAAGCACATAAGGTGCATAAAAAGCAAGGGTGAGTACGAAATCACGTGTACTCAACAATAATCATTGATCGAACCTAATTTAAAGAGGTCACGATTAACACCACGTCAACCATCTAAAATAACCATCCAATCTGCACTCACAAAAGCCAATCTATTCTAACTGAAAAATCAAGTTTAATAGTGATAAGAATATCATAATAAGGTCCAAGAATTCCATATTATAATGAAATCAAGTAACAAATAGTCAAGTACTTAATAAATAATATAAAACCAACAATTACACCTTGCTTAATCTGAACTAGGAGTGCATGAATGCAATGTAATGTATGTGATGTGTACACACATTTCGAGCAATGAATTTAAGGCCAGGACCCATGGGGGACTCACAAGTTCTATATACTGTGCAGGCGTGCACTCTAATCCCAATAAAAATATATCGTACAGACGTGCACTTCAATCCTAATAATAGATAATCATGTGCAGGCATACACTCCAACCCCATATGAAATGCAATGCATGATGTGCAGGCATGCAAATTCGATCCTAAATCAATAATAAATTTAACCAAACCATTTCATATCTTATGCCGAATAAACATCAATTCCAAAATCAACTCAACTTATCAAGTAGGAGTGCTCTCATTAACTAGATTTTTTCAACAATTCATTTACCACTGCAAATCAGCCCATCAGGCTAGCAAATAGAGAAAAATAAATTAAAATATACAATTAACTTATTTTACTGCATAGATACTTGTCACTTCACCTATACGGGACTCCCATTTCTCATTACTCCCATTACACATAACTAACAAACAAACACTTTGAAAAAGAGTAAGAAAATCTCAACTTGCATTAAAAGAAGACATGTTAAGTAAATTCAAAATCAAAAGAATTAAATGGAAGCTTTACCCTTTTGAATCATCTCCGATCAATCCTAATCTAATCAAATAAAAATTCTGATAAAAATATGGGTCTAATGATGCCTACTTTATAAATTCTCTAAAAATCTTAGATCTAAAATGAAAATTTTCAATAAAAAAAAATATTATAATTAATGGCCATCGGATAAAATTTTTTCCAAAATGAAAAATATGACCTAAGAGTCACTACTGTACAGGAATTATCAAAATAAAAAATTCCGACCTGCATATCATATCATTATTACTGATATGAGAATAATCTTGGATATGGACTTATGAGAGTGCGTGTTGGACACGAGCCTTGGTGTGTGCAATTGAAGTGTAAAAGAGGTCCAAAGGGCACACTAAAACCGTCCAACACTACACTTAATCTACACTTGATGGGAGCCCCTTAGTTGAGGGGCCTTTTGGTCATTTTAATTTCTATTATGTAATAAACTATATAAAGAACAAGGTAGGGTTTCATTAGTTAGTTTTTGGATAATGTTTTAAATCATAAGAACAAAAGTCCTCTCTCCTTTAAGGAATAACCGGAAACTAGGTCAAGAGCTAGTGTGGAATCACTAGTGATTGTGTATTGTTTGGAAACATTGATGCTTGAAAGGTGGAAGCGATCTTGTGTCACGTAAGATATAGGTTTTTGTTTTGTGTGGTGTTAAGGGTACAAGAGCTGAATAACCTTGGGTTCTTAAGATTACATCTTCAATTGTCTATTTATCTATCTCTTTATCTTATTGTAATCTTGTATTCATGTTGTTCTTGTTTTCTTGTAACTCAAGCTGCGTCGCTTGTTGTTGTTATCATATTGTTCTTGTTTCTTCATCTTATTGTTGTAACTTAGTTTGGTTGGCTGATTTGGTGTCCAAAGACCTTGTTATTCTTGTCCTATTCTTATTGTTCTTGTCTTGTTGAAAAGCCGAGACTTATGTGTTGTTGGGCTCTCGGGTTTGGCTTGAATTAGTGGACAATTTTTGTGTCGTTACTTGTGTTTCCAAGTTTTTACGGTATCAATTGCCCACTTTCTTGGAAATTGAATTTAGTGGCAATGATTTGCTAATTATTAAAATGGGACAAAAAAAGTCAACAACATATTATAATATCTTAATTCTAAAGAATACCCTATATTAGCCAATGCATGCTACTGTCCACTTTCCTTCCTTATAGATACGAAAACAGGCCATTAATTACAGATAGAAAGTACAGAATTCACCATGACTCCATATAAGCAAAAGAATTTGTATACGCACCTGAAGGTTCGATGCAGTTGTGAAGAAGAAAAAGGGAAGCAATAAAATTATAACTGCTCTTTTTGACTGCCCTTTTCTTTTTACTCCACATTATTTGGTGCCATCAAATAATTTTATTTTAAACCCCACTCACTTATATCTATTTTTAGTAAGTATCAAGAATTAAGATAATATCAATTTGACTCATTAACCTCCAACTAAAATAATATCTAAAATATCGACTAGATCCTCAAATATTATTCGGAGCCTTGAGAAAACAAATTTATTATGTATATTGATTAAAAAGAATATTCCGGACCTATTAAAAATATTAAAATATCAAATAAAGTCATTGTAATAAAAAAATAGCCGTAATCAAGTTTATCTTTACTAAAACTCAAGAACCCAATAAATGACTTAAATCACCCCCGAACACCTCAAGAATCGACACTACCCATTCCCTAAGTCATAAATCACCTCTAAACACTACGACGAGGGTTAAAATAAGAAAAATTCATAAAATAACTAAAAGGGTCGTTACACACTCTAAATCACAAATAGATATTAGTCACTGATTTCATCAATTTGGCATGTCTAAAGATCAATGCCCACCTTATTTAAGGAAACATTATCAAGCCATATTTATTAAACTCAAATATTCATTTGAGGAGTATATATTCAATCAAAAGAAGTCTAAACTCTAATTCAACAATCGTAAATTAATTCACTAATCCAACCGTCCTCATCTATACAGACACCTGAGATTCCACTATTATCTAGCAACTCTTACTTCAAGTTAATACTGGGTTCAAGACCTACCTTATTAGCCAATCATTCAGCCCTATACAACTTACAGTTTAGTTTCAATAATACACCTTTATACCTTTGACTTTCTAGCCCTTAGCTTAACTTGAATTTAGGATCTTAGGTTATGCCACCACCTCTTCATTCCATAATCAGTTCTCACCAATAACTTTAAGCAATATCATCTCATATTCCAACACAGAGAAAATCAAGTTCATCCCTTTTAAGATAATTAGACTATATCACTAGATTATAGGCTAACACAGTCTCATTATCATCTATATTCTGATAATTTACATTACAATCCATCATAAAGTCATACAAACTCCAAACACCCATCAAGGATTCATACACAACATAATAATACAAATTCAGACTTTATTACATTAATTCATGTTTTATCCGCTCAAACTCTATGCCTGCGGGCCTAAGAATGATTTCTCTCATCAAATATATAGTATCAATATGATTACTAACCACAGTCTAATTCTCATAAACTATAATCTACCTAGGCGCCAAGCTGCTACAACAAATAAGCTATGTCATAGATGATCTCCCTTCATCATCATATTTCTAAAGGATAAATCATCTAAAAATAATAATTACAAGAGTAATTAATAAACTACTATTTAAACTTTACCTTGAAAATTGAAACTCACTAATTCTACCCTCATTTACGGTCTATAACATTATCCAAGTGTCAATTAGTTGTAAAAATAGTTTCTTCAAGCTCAACTTAACTTCATTAAAATAGTTTTAGGCTAAAAGTTCTACCTTTATTGAATTCAATGTCCCCAACTATCAATTTTTCTATTTTAAAATTACTAATTCATGTTAGGAATTGTTAATTAATAATTTAGAAGTAATTCTAAGTGATATTAACCAACATATCGATTTTTTCCAAAATATCATGAACTTAGGGTTCAAACTTTCGAGAATTTCACCATCAAAAGTTGTTCTAATGATTTTATTATGCTAAAGGATTGAAAAATAAAGAAGATGATGAAAAAAACTTACCTCAACAAAGAATTTCCACCATACCAAGAGAAAATCGTCTCTTTATGGATTAGGAATAAAATTTTAGGGTTGGGGAGATGAAACCCATTGAAAATAGGTTATAAAATGCTATGCATATTTCTATAACAACCTGACCTGCTATGGTGTCCTTAGCCTTTTAGCATGGACAATATTTAATATAACGGTCATAACACTTTACTCAGGAAGCACATTAATGAACCGTCAGTTGTACTAGAAGGAAGACCCAAGTATCTTTAATTAGTAGTGTATTGGACCCACTAACTCCTATTCTAGGAGGAATGCTCCTTTGATAATGACCCTAGTTTTAACTTTACCCAAAACTAAAATGGTAAGGATACCAGTTCTATTTCATTTATCCATTATCTATAAATTGCCATTAATCTTTATCTTCTCCCAAATCTCATTGAATGAACTTTGGATCTATGATAGCTAGTCATGATTTGCATTAGTAAATTTAAATCAATGATTTTTAAGATGGTAAGATCTTTATGTTGGGTTCAATTGGTGTGAATGAAAAATGGAGGGACACAACCTTTGAGGAAAAAATATATTATTTTGGAAAAGAAGTGACTATTCAGATAGTTATATTTGATCAGAAAAAAAGACACAATAGTTCGAATGAACAGACATGACTCTTTCAAAGGATACACCTTTTCGGATGAACCATTGCCACTTGAGGAAAATTATTTCCTGAAGAACACTTTGTGAAGTCGAAGGACTTGACCTTTTCTGTTTCATCTAAATTTCTGAGGGAAAAAAAACACACGCTTCTTTGAAAGGTTTTTTGATCTTGTGTTGAGGGTGTTATATAACTTCATAGGTGTTCTTATTTTTAGACTCAAACTTGTGTTGAATTTGTTGTTCTTAAATACAAATTTCTGTACCCGAAAACCTTGAAAACAACAATCTTAAGGAAATAACTTTTTTGAAAATAGGAAAAAAATATTTTTTTTTTGCTTGTTTGGTGAAATTTTCTTTTCACTAAAGTTTTTTTTTTTTCAAAATCTGAATAGCTTGATTTCTGGAGATTAAAGTGTTAAGCTTTCTACTCCGGTTGAATTTAACTAGTGATTTAAAGACATAAAATCTTCATTACAAGTTAAAGATCACTCGGTTGACGATTGAAAGTCATAAAAATTTCATCTTTAAACTAGAAACAAGTGGTGTTTAAAGTTGCTGTAACTTTATTAATTAGTATTTAGATATACTAAATTTTCTGTCTTGTTGTTATAGAAAAATAACTAACGATAGTCAAGTATATGATACTGCAACGACTATGGCGGTGACTAGTATTGCCACAATGAGTCGTAATAATGCTCCGCAAGCTATGGCACTAGCAAATAAATTTGAAAAGTTCACGGGTATTGACTTCAAAAGATGGCAATAGAAAATATTTTTCTACCTCACCACTCTTCGTCTTCAAAGGATCACATTTGTGGAAGCTCCAGAGGTGCTCGAGGGAACCTCGGAACAAGAGCAATTTGTAATTGTGAAAGCTTGAAAACACTCTGATTTTCTTTGTAGGAACTATATCTTGAGCAGGGAGCGCTAGAACGGAAGTACAAGACAGAGAATGTCAAAACTAAAAAGTTAAGTTTTTATTGGAAGATTCCTGAAATATAAGATGATAGACAGAAAGTGTGTTGTCTCCCAAGTGCAGGAACTGCAAATAATCATCTATGATCTCCTTGCGGAAGGCATGATTTTGATAAATACCTTTGTTGAACAATTAAAAATATTATTAATAGTCACATAAAATGTATTGTAGGTTTGATCATGAATGAAATGGAGAAGCTACCACCCATGTAAAAGGACTTCAAGAACTATTTGAAATACAAATGTAAGAAGATATCTGTTGAAGATCTAATCGTCAGATCGCACATTGAAGAAGACAATAAGGTTGCGGAAAGAAGGTCAAAAAGAAATTCTACAATGAATGGAGAAAATATTTTAGAAGATGACCACAACTCCAAAAAGCGCAAGAAATATGGAAATGAAAGCAATCAACCCAAGAACAAATTCAAGGAAAAATGCTTCAACTGTGGTAAGATTGGCCATAAATCAATAAATTATCGAGCCCCTAAGAAAGGCAAGAAAAAGTACCAAGCAAATGTGGCTAAGTCTAAGAAAAAAATGGATAATCTGTGTGTCATGCTTTTTGAATACAACTTGGTGGGAAATCCATGCGACTGGTCATTGGATTCCGGTGCCACCCTCCATGTTTGTGCTAATAAGGAGTTGTTTTCAGAGTTCGCTCCAGCTTAAGGAGAAGAAAATATCTTCATGGCTAACTCCGCTACTGCAGAAGTAGAAGGAACAAGAAAAGTATGCTTGAAAAAAACTTCAGGAAATGAATTCAAATGTGTAACTGTTTTCAGAAAAGTTGTAATTAGCAAAGGAGAAGTGTATGTAGGAAAAGGCTATCTCACTGAGGGCCTGTATAAGATAAATGTAATGACTATTGAAATCAATAAAATTTTTGGTTCTTCTTACTCTCTTGAGTCTCATGATTTATGGTATGAACGATTAGGCCATGTTAAATATAAAACATTGCAAAAATTGATTAACGTAGAAGTTGTGCCAAATTTTGAGTGCAACAAATCAAAATGTCAAACGTGTGTGGAATCAAAGTATGCTAAGCATCTGTATAAGTCAGCTGAAAAAAAATCCAATCCATTAGACTTAATCCACACTGATATTTGTGATATGAAGTTAACACCATCTCATGGTGGGAAAAATATTTTATAACTTTTATTGGCGATTGCACTAGATACTGTTATGTCTATTTTCTAAATAGTAAGGATGAAGCAATAGACGTATTTAGGAAATATAATACTGAAGTTGAAAATCAGTTAGACAAAAAGATTAAAATAATAAGAAATGATAGGGGCGAAAAATATGAATCTTCCTTCGCCGAAATATGTGTAAAGAATGGAATTGTTCATCAAACTACAGCCCCATATTCACCTCAGTCTAATGAAATTGTGGAAAGGAAAAACCAAACTTTAAAGGAAATGATGAATGTCTTCCTTATAAGTTCAGGTTTACCATAAAACTTGTGGGGGGAGACTATCCTTACAGCCAACTGTATACTTAATAGAGTTCCCCATAGTAAGACACAATTAATTCCTTATGAAAATGGAAAGAAAGGAAACCCAACTTGAAATATTTCAAAGTGTGGGGGTGTCTAGCGAAAGTCCAAGTACCTTTGCCAAAAAGGGTAAAGATAGGACCTAAGATGGTGGACTGTGTGTTCATAGAAAATGCTAAAAGTAGTAAAGCATGTCAGTTCTTGGTTCATAAATTCGAACACCCAGATATTAATGAAAATACGGTAATTTAATCAGATAATGCGGAATTCTTTAAACATATTTATCCATATTAAACTAGTCATGAACAGTCTAGAGGAGGGTCTAAACGACCTCAAGATGAACTAAGTGAGGATGTACATAATGATGCAAATCCAAGACATAGTACACGTCAAAGAACATCAACTTCATTTGAATCCAATTTTGTAATATTTCTCTTAGAAAATGAGTCTCAAACATTTAAGGAAGCGATGACGTCTTCAAAATCATCCTTTTGAAAAGAGACGACCAATAATGAGATTGTTTCAATCTTAAGCAACCATACATGGAGTTGGTTGGTCTTTCTCCAGGAAATAAACCTTTAGGTTCTAAATGGATCTTCAAAAGGAAAATGAAAACTGATGGTACTATTGGCATATACAAGGCAAGACTTGTCGTAAAAGGCTTTAAGCAAAAGGAAGGCCTTGATTACTTTGATACATACTCGCTAGTAATGAGGATAACATTAATTCAAATGTTAATTGCGTTGGCGGCAGTATAAGGTCTTGAAATTCATCAAATGGATGTGAAAAAAACATTCCTAAATGGAGAATTGGAGGAAGAAATTTACATGGAACAATCTGAGGGTTTTGTGGTTCCAGTAAAAGAAAATAAGGTGTGTAAACTTGTTATGTCACTTTATGGACTAAAACAAGCACCTAAACAATGGCATGCAAAGTTTGACCAAACCATGTTGGCAAATGGACTCAAGATTAATGAATGCAATAAATGTGTTTACATTAAAGACACTCGAAATCACCAAGTCATTATTTGTTTGTATGTGAATGATATGTTGATCATTAGTAGAGACATTTCAAACATCAATTCTACTAAACGAATGCTTGAGAGAAAGTTTAATATGAAAGAACTTGGAGTTGCAGATATGATCTTGGGAATATGAATCCGTAGAACTCCACAAGGGTTGGCATTGTCACAGTCTCATTACATAGAAAAGGTACTTAGCGAATTCAAGTTTTTAGAATTTGGTATTGCTAAGACTCCATTGGACGTGAGCTTTGCACTTCAAAAGAATGAGGGTGAAAGTGACTCACAATTGGAGTACGCAAGAGTATTAGAATGCTTAATGTATATAATGAATTGTACACGACCAAACATAGAATGCGCTATTAGTAAGTTGAGTCGGTACACGAGTAATCCCAACAAAACTCATTGAATGGCAATGCAAAGAGTTGTGGCGTATCTTAAATACACTCAAGACTATGCTTTGAATTATAATAAATATCCTGCGGTACTTGAAGGATATAGTGATGAAAATTAGATCACCGGATCGAACGAAGTAAAATCCATTAGTGGATATGTATTTACTATCGGTGGAGGAGCGGTCTCTTGGAAATCATCTAAACAAACATGTATTGCTCGCTCTATAAAGGAATCTAAATTTATCGCATTGGGTAAAGTCGGTGAAGAAGCAGAATGGCTCCAAAATTTCTTGAAAGATATTACTTATTAGCCCAAACCAGTGGCACCAGTATGTGTACACTGTGATAGTCAAGCGGTAATAGTTAGGGTAGGGAGCATGATGTACAACGGTAAATCTCATCACATAATACGGAGACATAATACCGTTAGAGAACTTTTCTGTAGTGGAATTATCACTGTTGACTATGTGAAGTCAAAGGATAATGTATCAGATCTACTTAAAAAAGGCCTATCTAGAGAAGGAGTTGAAAGAACATCTAAGGGAATGAGTTTAAGGCCTAGGACAAGTCAGCATGGAGGTAACTCTACCTAGCAGACTGGAGATCCCAAGAGCTAGGTTTAAGGAGATCAAACAATGTTATGTCTGACAGGTTCAACATTGTCAAATACCAACCCATTCTCATGATGTAGACAATGTTTAATAAACGAGGTTAAGACTTATGGTGTTAAGTCTTTTAATGATTATCTAAATTTGGAAGATTTGACCAAATAGTTTAATCTATAGGATTGAATGTTTAGAAATCACCTATGTGAAGGTGAAGTCATAGACACTTCAAGGAGAATGTTAGTAATGGCCTATTCTCTAAGCTCTCATAAGCCCGAGGCGTGTTCATGGCTGAAACAAACAAAACCATGAGAACTATAAACGGTAAAGGGCTGGTTGTGTGACATGTGTTGTCTAGGTGTACATTAAAGCTCGACGGTTCAAAGATATCAAATCTACCGATTGACCAAGTGCATTTGATGCATGTTCACTACGGAAAGTTCAAAGGGAAAACCATTTATTCAAATGCCATCAGTCTTTGCTTGATGATCACATACTTGTTCGTAAAGTTTTACAAAGAATAGTCATTCCCCATTCATGTGGCGGATTGTTGGGTTCAATTGGTGTGAATAGAAAATTGAGAGACACAATCTTTGAGGAAAAGACATATTGTTTTGGAAAATGAGTGACTGTTCAGATAGTTTTGTTTGTTCAGACTAAAGACACAATATTTCGAATGAACAGACATGACTCTTCCAAAGGATACACCTTTTCAGATGAACCATTGCCACCTTTTGGAAGGGGCACTTGATAGCTATATAAACCTGCATTTATCCACAAGTTTAGGTATGAAAATTTTTCTGCAATAAAACTCTTCTTGTTTTCTTAAAATACACTCCGTGTGATCATCTAGTCGTTGAGTGAGTTCGAAGAGAATCCGATCGTTTGAGGTACCACTACAGTCGGATTGTTAAGTCATTTTATCCTAGGAGGAAAATTTCGCAACCTCGGGTACTTGAGGGGAATTATTTTTTTAAGGACACTTCGTAAAGTTGAAGGACTTGGCCTTTTCTGTTTCATCTAAATTTCTGAGAAAAAAAACACACACTTCTTTGAAAGGTCTTTTTGATTTTGTGTTGAGGGTATTATATAATTTCATAGGTGCTTGTTTTTAGACTTGAACATATGTTAAAATTATTGTGCCTAAATACAGATTCTTGTACCCGAAAATATTGAAAACAACACTTTACTGTCTTTTTTAATATCCAGTATTCAATTTCTTATAATATACTAATTGCACTGTACATCTAATTATACAGACTGCACCTACAACATTAAAAGAAATAATATTTCATTCGAACCCAAGCTAAGTAACATGTAACTCGCTTTCTTAATTGTACTTTATTCCCCTAATCTAGAGTTTGATGGGTTGAACCTCGATTGAAATTAATACCACCATCCCTACACAAAACAAATCAAACACAATTATAGAAACTAATTTCTAACTTTGAATACCCACAGGTTCCCAATTAAGAAGCAAATCATAGTCGAACAGGTAACCTCACATTGCACATGTCATGATTTGGTATTTATTGAACACCACAAATCTCTCATCGTGTGCAAAAACATAAACCAATAAAAACTACTTTAGACATTAGTATATATGATTGTACCGTTTATCTTCTTATTTCTTTTCAATATATTAGGAATCTATATCAAGTTGCAGTCTGTGACCTTCCACAAAACTGCTAATCTGAAAAACTTCTTCCAATCTGAGGTGTACCTCTTTTATCCATATTAATTATTATCCTTCATCACTAGGAACCTCATGAAAAGAATTGAACTGAAATTCAGCTGCAAAAACAAAAACCAGGTTAGGAAATTAGTCTATAAGAGAATTTTCTTCCCGAAAGGAATGTTGTACTCTTACAGATAAAGATCTCAAAATTATTGAATTTTGACCTCCGATGCCAAAGTTCAAGAAATATCCCAATTTCATTCCCATATAAGTACAATGGCCAAAGAATTTCAGTTATGACCTATGCAATACCATGTTCCTTACAAAACAACAAACCTTCTCTTTTGGGTTTGGTTTCAGCTATCAAGTTAGTATTGTCATGAATTTTGAATCCCTTATCTACTACTAGATTATATTAATAATGTCTAACATAAAAAGTAGATGAGCTAGGATCAAGGTTACCCCTTGAATATCCATGTGTATTACACTTCACAAATTGATGGGAGGGGGAAACTATCTCACCGCCTTGATAGTTTAATTAGCTCTTTTCCCCTCCAACTTTTGCACTATATGGGACCAATTATTAATTCTGGTACCACCCATAAATATTATCTTAATCACTTTTATCAAAGTATCATTAATTTCCATGATCATCTTCCTAAACGTGTATGAACTACCACGAAGGATAGTATTTCTTCTTTTCCTCAAGAACCACAAAATAACAATAGACACAAACTGAAACACCATCTTAAGTCTATGGTTTCCTTCATTAGAGCACCACCTTCTCAGAGTCTATTTCAAATTCAGCATATAACCTTACAATCTAACAGCTCTAGATTAATGTAGCCAAACTCTAACAACTACTTCTTTTGAGAAATAAACGATCAATAGACTCATTGTATGGAATAGTACAACATCTGTAATTCTGAGAATTGTAAGGATTCCAAGCATGCATTAATGTATCCACAAGAACTTTGCCTAGCCATATTCTCCAAGATAAAAAGGATAACTTGAAAGGTAAACCACTCACCCATAAAGACTTCAAATCCTCATTAATTTTCACCTTTTTTTTTTTTTCAGAAACTCCCAAGTACTTTTAACACTAAATACTACCCAACAAAAGTGAAAAGTTCACTCTTCCTCTATTTTTATTGTTCGATTACAACACATGTTTGATATAGGGCTATCAATATATGTAGGTATTTCTTATTTCCTATATGTTATAGGATGGTCATTTACTCTGTTCAAATATTAAATTTAGAAAGTAGAATTTTAGACTTTCGCTTAAGTTATGTGTCCAAATGGGTGAGACCTGTGAAAATTAACCTCTCCCTTGTTCTGCTGTCATGTTATAAGTTATTGGTATGTAATATATGCAAATTCTTTTTTCCTATTACTGTCTCTGTGTTGACTAAAGTAGCACTGTTAATATATAATCGTGTGTAGTTTGAAATAGTTAGTAGTCACTGCTAGTGTTGCAACAGAGAAAATGTATATACAATGTATTCAGGAACATAGGGTGAGTTCATAAATTTGATTTCACATGCCTTCAAAAACAAAATCAATACTTCAGATGAGTTCTTCTGGACATTCTAGTTAGCTTTCATAATCCTCTTGATTCAGAAAAGTGAAAGTTTGTGTTTCCTGAGATTGTTAACCTGATCGATTTTTGGTGATGTAAAGTCAAAAACATCTCCAACTATTGTTGCTGCACGAGGAGATAGTCTTACGTATACCCAGCCGTTGAAGCCAGCGTCGCCGTTGCAGTTGCCAACGATTGGTGAAAGTTGTTTTCCATGGCTTTTACGGTAACATGGGATATGTAAGAAAGCCCATGATAGTGTGCTCTTTTTATATACATTTACACAGGAAAAAAAGAAACTAATTACATATTTTCTAAATCAAATGAAGGTATAAGTGTTGACAGCAACTAAGGATCTATAATGAGCTAAGCAACTGGATCTCATTAAAAAGTTAATTATTAATATAGAAGATGTTCATGATGTATAAATTTTTATTTTGAAAATAGAAAATATTGTCAAAGTGCGCTGGCATGGTGCAAAGTGACCCAGATTGGCTTATCGACTATAAGAACTTGGTTATTATCTCGTGATTTGACATGTTAATCATTGGGAGGAGTACACTAATAGATTAAGTAAGTATCTTAATTTTTTGAAAGGCTTGGGCTAATTTCAAATCTATATTTTTTCTGATTGAGATTATAATTATCACTCTATAAATTGAAATTGATATGATATACATTTTATGAAACAATCACTTGAGCCCTATTGTGTGCATTCGTATCACAGGTGCTCTCCCCTCATTGTTAAGAATTTCATTTAACTACATCATCCAACAATATTAGTTCACTATTGACTTGACATACTTACGAAGCAATAAATTAAAAATATGAATAATTTTAATATATTACTATTTTAAAGTAATAGATTAAATATTTTGAGAAATTCGTTGAATAATAAATAATATTCAATATTAAAGTTGAAATGTGTGCAAATGCGTAAATTATTCACTGATTTTTCAAATTGAACAAGTATTATTGAACATTCTATTATTTTTAGTATTATGGACAAGCAATGGATAGAGGGAGTAAAATATAGTATATAGGCAGGACCCTGATCCGTAGTTGTACTCGTACCTCAAGCATCAATACTTATAACTTCATTAGATTTGAAAAATCTCTATTAGTTTCTTTTTGCCCTATGTAAATGCATATAACAAGCACACTACCACAGGCTTTGTCAAAAATACAGAGTACTAGCTAATTCCAGTAAGAATATCAAAGAACTAAGCAACTAGTAGCATTCATTTAGAGAGAGAATAATTGCAATTATCATTGATTCATATTTTGGTTTGCTTACAATGAAAGCAAATGGGAGTATTTATAGATTCCAAGTCTCAACTCACTATCACTCAACATGTGCACAACACGTGTTAGTTATAACTAGCTCTAACCAATCCCTTACTCCTTTTAGCTTTATTTTCTTTAGCTAGATATTTCCACCACACCCCATCAAGATGGAGGGTGAAAGATATCGAGAACTCCCAAGCTTGGACAACAAAAAATGATCTTGTGATGCTTGTAGAGCCTTTATAAGATTATCTGCAAGTTGGAATTTAGTAGAAAGGTACACTGGCTGAACTAAACCTTCTTTGAGCTTTTCCCTGATAAAATGACAATCGATTTCTATATGCTTGGTTCGTTCATGAAAGATTGGATTAGCAGCAATTTTCATAGCAGCCTTGCTATCACAGTAAAATTGAATTAGAGTAGTTATAATGACACCAAGATCCTTCAATAAACCAACCATGCAAATGATTTCTACCACAACACCTTTCATGCTCCTATACTCGGCTTCTGCTGAACTTCGACTTCTAGTGCTTTGCTTCTTGGATTTCCAAGAAATCAACGATGACCCTAATTAGATTATGTAACCTGTAACTGATCTTCTCATATTTGGACATGATGCCCAATCTAAATCACAATAGGCAACAAACTCTGTAGCTAATCCTTTCTTGAAGAAAATTCTCAGACTAGGTGAACTTTTCACATATTTGATTACCCTTAAAGCAGCCTCCCAGTGCGATTTCTTGGGTTGTTGCATAAACTATCTTAACAATTGCAATATGAAACAAATATATGGTTGGGTGATGGTCAAATAAATTAGTTTTTCAATTAATTTTTGATAACAAGAAACATCACTAAGAAGAGGATCATCTGTTTTATTGAGTACCTAATCATGCTCAGCAGTGGTGAGTTTTGATGTTCTGCTCCAATGGTGTAAAAACAGGTTTAGACCCTCCTAATCCAACATCAGCAATGAGGTCTAAGATGTATTTCCTTTGGTTTAGCAGAATTCCATGAGTTGATTTGAGAACTTCTATCCCCAAGAATTATTTTAGCTTACCTAAATCTTTCACCTTGAATTGACTATGCAAGTAGGTTTTTGCATCCTTAATCATAGAAAGATTGTTGCCTGTAAGCAATAGATCATCAATATATATCAATAAAATCATAATATCATCACCCTCTTATTTGGTGAATAACGAGTGGTCATGAGAGCTTTGAGCATATCTAGCCTCTAAAAGTGCAGTGGTCAATTTAATATTTCACTGCCTAGAAGCTTGTTTAAGATCGTAGAGAGATTTGAGCAACCTATATACTCTAGTCCCCCCTTGGCTATGAAAACCTTGAGGCAAGGACATGTACACTTCTTTATAGAAATCACCTTTCAAGAAAGCATTACTAACATCCATATGGAAGAGATCCCGACCTTTGGAACCAGCCACACTAATCACTGTTATAACAGTACCCATCTTTACAACCGGAGAAAAAGTATCATGGTAGTCCAATCCTACTTGTTAAGTGTATCCTTTTGCAACCAACCGAGCCTTGTACTTGTCTATAGAACTATAAATTTTAAGTTTTACCTTATAGACCCATTTCAAACCAATGGGATACTTCCCAGGTAGAAGTGGAAGCAGTTTCTAAGTCTTATTTTACTCAAGGGCACTAATCTCTTATTGCATAGCCTCTACTCAAGCAGGTTGATGAGAAGCTTCTTAGAAAGATTTCGGCTCTTGAATATCTGAGATACAACTTAAGTAGGCTTGATATGATACAAACAAATGGGAATACACCAGATAATCTCTAATATGAGAAGTACAATTGCTAGAAGATTTCACTGAAGTCATATAGTTATTAAGCCAAGCAGGTAGTTTTGTCTTTCTTGTTGGTCTTATCTGATTAGAGATATTAACGGGTGGAAAAACCAACACCTCCTCAGGATTTCTATTATCCTCAACTATGATTTCATCAGAACATAAATAATCAATTGAATCAGGAACTTGTTCCTGCAGATCAGTACCAGGGGGAGTAGATGATACATCTTCGATGACTACAGGGAAAAAAGTAGTTTTAGGAGTAGGAAAAACAAAAGGTGAGTACTGAAGCAAATCTGTCGTGTCAGTGTTAGGATAATTTTCCTTGTGTTGGAAAGGAAAAACATACTCGTGAAAGGTCACATTCCTGCTCACAAAGATGGTACATGTGTAAAGATCATACAATTTGTAGCCCTTTTGTGTTTCTGAATATCCCAACATAACTGACTTCTTAGATCTTGCTTGGAACTTATCACCTTTAGGCAAGTTACTAGCATAGTAGAGACAACTAAACACTCGTAGATGATCAAGTCTTGGTGGTTTGGCATGAAGTAGTTCATAAGGGGATTTACCACTCAACACCTTTGAAGGTAGCTTATTAATCAAGTACACTACTGTCTTGACAAAATTACCCCAAAATCTGAATGAATTTTTAAAGCTCTTTCTACCTCAAGAACGCGTTTGTGTTTTTTTCAACTATCTCATTCTGCTGAGGAGTATAAACACAACTACTCTGGTGAATAATCCCATTAGATTTAAACAAGTCAAGGCATTTAGAATTGGAAAATTTTGTGCCATTATCTGATCTAAACACTTTAACATAAACAACAAAATGATTCTTTATTAACAGGAGAAAGTCTTTCAACACAGTAAACACTTCACATTTGGAATAGATGAGACAAATCCAAGAATATCTACTATGATCATCAACCAAGGTCACAAAGTAATACTTGTTATTATATGTGGGTGTTTTATATGGTCTCCATAGATCAAGATGAACAAAGTCAAAACAAGAATAAAAAATAGTAGCACTAATAGGAAATTTTAGCCTGTGTTGTTTAGGAAAAGGACAAATCTCACAATCTCTATGAATGCTTGCTGGTACATAGCCTTTTAGAGATAAAATATGATTCATAGCTTCACCTGATGGATGTCCCAATCTATAATGCCACAATATACTATCTACACTTGATGTGTGAGTTGCCAATACATTAGATTCAACATCTTCTTCCAAAATGTATAATCCATCCCTTTCCTTACCAATCCCCAAGACCTTGTCATTGGAAAGATCCTGAAAGATGCAAAAATCAGGGAAAAACATACAAAATAAGATAGCTTCTTGGTCAACTTGGAAACTGAGAGCAACTTGAATTTAAAATCTGGAACATAGAGTACATTTGTTATTTCATGTTCTCCTGAAATAAATGTTTTTCCTGCATTAAGAATTTTTGATTTATCACCTGAAGGGGCCTGTACTTAACAATTAGGTCCATTCCCTTTTTAATCTTTCAAATATTTGAGTAATTTCTTAAATGAAGTAATATCATATGAGTCACGTGTGTCAATTATCTACTCAAAACCAATGATTTTTAACAACAAAAAGTGAATACCTGCCATATTAGACACATAATCACCTTCATTTTCTTTGGTTATCATGTGTTTCATCTGCTCATATGTTCATTCAAGAAAAAATACCCCTGAATTTTAGAGGATGAAGCTTCCCCTACTGTTGCAATAGCGTGGACATGGGGTTTGAAGGCTGGTGTTGAAGTAGTCTAAGCAAACTTATTAGGAAATTTTCTAGCACTGGTTGACTGTCCACCATAAGAAGGGTTATGCATAGGAGCCCTAGTATACTCATTTCCATTTTTATACCCTTGATCACCTGAAGGTTTAAAGTTGGAACCAAATTTTTTCTTACTTTTGAAGTCTGGTGGATAACCTACTACTCTATAACAATCAATAGCATTGTGATTTCTATATCCACATATTTCACAAAACAACTCAGGGGTCTTATGTGATGGTCTTTGTGCCCTTCCTACGAGCTAAGCTAATAGTTCCTTGAATCTATCAGTGACTACTAGAAATCTTTGACTCTCCTCCTGAGTCACAGTAGCATAAGTTTTATTTACAATAACTATAGGAGTTTTAGAGAGTATACTACTCCTGATCTGACTATAACTTTCATTCAGTCCCATAAGGCACTGGAGAAACCTCTAAGATCTGAGATGCTCTAGGTATGATCACGATTTAGCACAATCAGAATGAGGTAAGGGAACCACAATATCAAGTTCATCCCATGAATCTTTTATCTTAGAGTAGTAAGTAGTAACAGAATTCATACCTTGTTTCAATGTCACAATCTCAATCCAAAGGTGATAAATTCGAGTCAAGTTTGATCTATCAAATCTCTCTTTGAAATCAATCAATACCTTCTTTGCACTTGATGCAAACACAATACTTGGCATCAACTCCTCTGCCACTGTACTACCAATCCAAGAGAGCAATATTACATTGCATTTTTCCTAAAGTTCTGCCAATTCACCTCTGTATTCTGATTTGAGACATTAACCATCTACAAAACCTAATTTCCCTTTGCCTCGAAGTGCCAAAGTCATAGATCTGCTCCACAACGCATAATTTGCAGGTCCCGTGAGCTTGATAGGAATTAGCACAATACCTGGAGTATCGGAAGCTTGAAGATACAAGGGATGATGGTGGTCAATTGTAACTGCTGTAGTTCCGGATAAGGTTACACTAGCACTGGAGTCCGCCATGGAAAATCAAAGTCGAGCTTCGAAGTTGTCAAAACGCAGCTAGGATGAAGATCGCTACTTTAATACCATGTCAAAAATACAAAGTACTAGCTAATTCCAGTAAGAATATCAAAGAACTAAGCAACTGGTAGCATTCATTTAGAGAGAGAATAATTGCAATTCTCATTGATTCATATTTTTGTTTTCTTATAATGAAAGAAAATGGGAGTATTTATAGACTCCAAGTCTCAACTCACTATCACTCAACATGTGCCAATATGTGTTAGTTATAAGTAACTTTAACCAACCCCTCACTCCTTTTAGCTTTATTTTCTTTAGCTAGATATTTCCAGCAGGCTTTCTTACATTTCATGTGTTAACATAGAAAAAATTGCCAAGTGAATCTGACTGCCTAGTTTATAACACCATGGAAACCAACTCTCATCACTCGGCGGGGAATGTATCAGAGGCGGCTGGGCACGCTACGACCATCTCCTTGTGCAAAAACTACCGTTAGAGATGTTTTGGACTTTCTAGCTCTAGGAAATTGAGCAGGTTAACGATCTCAAAAATCACCAACTTTCCATTCTCGAATAAAGAGGATTATAAAAGCTAACCAGAATGTCAACAAGATCTCATATGAAGTACCGTTCAATTTTTTGAAGGCAGGTAAAATCTTTACCAAGGAAATCACTCTATATTCGTGAATACTTTGTATTACGATTCTTTAGTGTAATAACAATAACAAAGACTACTAATAATTTCAAACTACACGGACAGTCACATGTTGACAATGCTAATTTATTCACTACAGAGATAGAAATAGAGGGAAATTTTTTTTTGTATATATCATATACTAATAACTTATAATATGGCAACAAACAAGGGAGAAGGTAATTTCCACACGTCTAACCCATTTGGACATAGAACAGCCACAAAGATAAAAAGTTATATTTTCTAAACTTAATTCATGAAAAGAGTAAAGAACCATCGTAACCTATAGGAAATAAGGAAACCCTACACATATTTACAACCCTATTAAAACATGTGTTGAAACCAAACAAAATGAAATAAAGGAAGAGTGAATTTTTTACCTTTTGTGGGGCAGTGATTAAGACCCTCAGGTGTTGTGTTCCATATTAACTTACTTTGACTTTGGTTTCAACTTGAATGGATTCTGAGATGAGAAAGGAAAAAAAAATGATTAGAGGATAAGATGAGTAGTGAATAAAGAGCAATTGAAGAAGTTGTTAGCATTTGTTGGAGTGGTTTTTTATCACGTCTGTCTAATGAAAGTGGGAACCCAAACTTTCCTTTTTATTGCTGAAATTAATAGTTATAATGATTTTCAAGTGAATCTTCTCTAATTCAAATTTTGAATTCGTGAAAAGTAAAATTACCGAGAGAAATATAAGGATTGAAGTGAAAGAAAGTAGGGCATGGGTTTACCTTTTTCAGGTTGATTTGAAGAAAGAAAAGGTGGGTTGGAGGTGGAGTGTTCAAGCCCATCAAGTTCTCCAATTATCCATTGAGTTACACTATAAAACATCTTGAAATTTTTTGTGTTTTCCTCTTTAGGGAGAACAAAATGGCGGAGGAGGACTTTGAGCACTAATTTTTAAGGTGACAACTGTAATGGAGAGACATAAATTGATAAGGGGTGGTGATATTGACGAGAAATAGAGGCAAAAGGGTGAAGACCACTGGATTTTGCCGTTTTCCAGTGATCTTGCATTTTTGTCATGGAAGAAGAGGAGAGTGGAGAGCATCATGATCAATGGTTCTTGGTTGGGGTCTGGTTGTTTAGATGAGAGAGTTAAGGGAAATCAAGAAAAACCAAGATTTTCTGAATAGCAACTTGTCTTATTCCATAATACATAATGAAATACTTATAGCTATACAACTCTAGGTTAGAGTTCTATTCTAGGAAAGAATATATATTGTTATAACTACACAATCAGTAATAAAATCCTATTCTAAGAAAGAGAATATTCTGTCTATACAATTATACTATTGCCTAACATCCCCCCTCAAACTAATATCGATGATCACACAGTAGCAATTTGGAGCTAAGATAGCTATATCGTGCGCGTGTCATTGCCTTTGTAAACAAGTCAGCAAGTTGATCATGAGAAGAAATGTATTGTAGAGTGATAAGACGATCAACAACTAGTTCCCGAATGTAATGACAGTCCACCTCTATATGCTTTGTGTTTTCATGTTGCATAGGATTTGTGGCTATTTTAATCACTCTAGTGTTATTAGCATGTAACACTGTAGGAGATCAGATAATAGACGTGTAGCCAAACAATTTCCGAACTTGCTGCCGACATAGCCCGATACTTGATCTTCGTAGATGATTTAGATGTATGAGATTGTTTCTTACATTTCTAAGATATCAAGGATATGCCTAGAAACATGCACCAACCAGTAACGAATTGACGAGAATCGGGATAACCAGCCCAGTCTGTATCAGTATATCCCTTAAGATTTATAGGAGAATCTGAACAGAAGAGAACACCTTGATTTATAGAACCACAGACATACCGAATGACATGAAGTAATGTAGTGTGATGTATACGGTAAGGATTAGCTACAAGATGACTTAGAACTTGTACCGCATATGAGATGTTCGGCCTTGTCATAGTGAGATAAACTAATGATCCCACCAATTGCCGATACACTATGGGATCACTGAATGGTTCACCATCAGCCTCCTTATATTTCGTATTAATATCCATTGGGGTGTATACAACCTTGTCATCAGTAAGACCAGTCGTAGCAACAATATCGCTAGCATACTTTTATTGTGTAAGCATTATCCCAGTAGAAAAGTATAAAACCTCAAGACCAAGAAAGTATGTCAATCGTCGCAAGTCCTTCATCTTAAATGAGGTATGCAAGAATTCTTTTAGCTTAGTAATATTCTCTTGATCATTTCCAGTGATAATGATATCATCAACATAGATGAGAAGTACTATGATACCTACCGGAGAAGTATGAAGAAACAAAGAATAATCTGAAGAACTTTGAGAGAAGCCTGCAGTTTGAATCGTGGATTGAAATTTGTAAAACCAAGCTCTAGGAGCCCGATTTAAGCCATATAGAGATTTTGGAAGACGAAAAACTATATTTGGTCTTGGCAGAACACACCCAGGTGGTCGTTTCATAAGCACAACTTCTTCCAGGTCACCTTGAAGAAATGCATTTTTCACATCCAACTGATTTAAAGTCCAGCCATTAATTGAAGCCAAGGCCAATAATGTCCGTACCGCTATTATCTTAGAAACAGATGCAAAAGTCTCCTCATAATCCACCCCATACTCCTGTTTGTACCTTTGAGCAACCAATCGAGCTTTATAGTGATCAATTGTAACATTTGCCTTTATTTTAATGGAATACACCCACTTACTTCCAATGAGAACTCTATCCGTTGGTTTATCAACAAAGTCCCAAGTTGAATTTTTATTCAGTGCACAAAGCTCGTCCGACATTGCTTTTTTCCAGTAGGTTTATATAGAAGCCTGGGAGTAAGATGTAGGAACCTCAACAGAATGTAGTGTGGTATGCAAGGCATAGGACTTACTAAATTTCCTTAGAGAGTAGCCAAGTCATTCGGGAGCATGGCAATTTGTTCTACTAGATCAGCGTGGAGGAGTAACTAGATAAGAGGGTCCCTCTTCCAAAGATGAGAATGACGATGTAGAGTTAATACCAAAGAGATAAAGGTTGGAGAGATTCATTACCATTGTTCATGGGTTGTTCTTAAGGTTTAAGCGGAGGATCAGTACTTGAAGGAGATGAAGGCTATAGATCACTATTGTCATAGTCCACGGGTTGTTTCGAAGACTCAAGCTGAGGGTTAGTAGCTACCACATCATCATCAAACTTGTACAAAAAAGAGAGAGATTCTGAAGCATGTTTGGCATTGTGTTTGCAAGAAAACTGATCCTTAAAGAAAATAACATGTCTAGATATTCGAAGCTGATGACAAGATGTATCATAACAAAGATACGTCTTTTGTGTGTCACTATATCCCACAAAAATACATTGTGCTGCCTTTGCCAAAAGCTTATGTCGTTCATGTGCTGGAAGATGTACAAAGCAAACACAACCAAAAACCCAGAAGTGAGAATAATCAGGCTTACTATGAAATAATTTAAAATATGGTGTCTCATTTCCAATAACTGAAGAAGCTTGTCTATTGATCAAATATACAGAAGTATGTACTGCTTCGGGCTAAAAACTTTTTGGCATATTCGATGTACTCAACAAAGCCAATGTAGTTTCCAAAATATGTCGATTCTTGTTTTCTATGACCCCATTTTGTTTCGAAGTATGAGGACAAGAGCGTTGGGCAATAATTCCTTCATTTTTCAAAAAATTGACAAGATTAGTTTTAGTGTACTCTCATCCTGAATCAGAACGAAATACTTTTATAGTTTTATATAATTGTGCATGAACATACTCAACAAAATTCATAATAAAAGTCTGAACCTCAGATTTATTTCTAATAAAAAACACCCAGGTTTTTCTGGATACATGGTCTATAAATAACACAAAGTACGTATATCCCATACTTGACAAAATATGAGAAGAACCCCAAACATCACTATGCACTAAATCAAATGGATCTTCATAAGAAGATGAACTGGATGGAAAAGAAAGCTTGTGACTTTTTGAATCGGTATAATTTGTACATGCCAAAGGGAGACTCGAATGGATGTGATGTGCTGTAGGAAGACATGATTTAAGCATGTGATGAAGTCGAGAAGAATGAGGATGACCTATTCTATTAAGCCAAATAGTGAGCAATTTATTCGAACGAGTAACACCCGCTGTAGAAACTGAAAGAAAACAATGATGTAAGTGATAGTGAACCAACACTAGTAGGAATATTCTGCCAAATTTACGCCTCATGGCCATGGTCATCCCTGTTTTCAGATTCTGAACAACACAACCATTGGGTGAGAATTTTACAACACAATTTTGATCAACTAGTTGACCAACTGAAACCAAATTAGCCTTCAAATTTGGAGCATAAAGAATATTAGAAAGATTTCTAACTGAACCAATACCTGACGCGGATAATGTGTGCCCATTTACTGTATGAATAACATATTTAGAAACACCACTAGACAATTATAAGAATTGGTAGCCCTTGCATCTAGGTGCCAAGTAGAATTAGTTAAATTACTTGTACCTGGAGAGGATGCCGAGAGTGAACTTGAGATAGCTTTGGGAAGAGCAGATGCAATAGAATCTCGAATTAATTTTTCAATATCATGACCATCAGGGGAGGAACCAGATAATATAGTGACATTTGTCTGGTAAGCCTGGTGAGCAATTCGTGAATGATTTGGGCGACGACGACAATCTGAAATATCATGGCCATTAATTTTGCAATAATCATAAATGTTTTTCTTCTTAGGACAATTGGTTGCGATGTAACCAAAGTCTTGGGATTCATATCATTGGATATTTCTCTTAGTATTTCCTGTTGAAGCAATGGTTTTTGATTTGTCTGCAAGTACTGCAACAGAAGGTAATGATGTAGACTCCATAGCAACCTGAGTTCCAAGTCTTGTCTCTTCACGTAAGACGGCTGCCAACACAACATCAAGAGAAGGCGTGACTTCCCTGTTAAAAAAACTTCCATGAATCGGCTTGAATTCAGGACAAAGTTTCATTAATAATTGCACCACCCTTGTCTTCTTTTATTTTTCTAACACCTCATTGAGCCCTGCCTTAGAAATATTTTGCCCAAGAATTTTATCTTGTTCCGACCAGAGCAACTGTAAGCAATCATAAAAGGAGCGAACATTCTTGTACCCCTGTGTGTATTCTGCAATGTTGCATTCCGATTTAAACTCTCGTGCAAGGTTGCTTTGTTGGTAGATTGTACGGAGGTAGGTCTACATCTCAAAAGCCAAACTAAAAGGTCTAAGCTCCATAGCAATATCAACATGTACCAAATTCAACATCCAAGCGATTACCTTTGTATTATTCAATTTCCAAAGACCCAACTTTTTTGCATCTGTTGGTGGACGAGCAGATCCATCTAACAACCCAAAAGGGCCCTTTCCTTGAACAAAGATTCCAAAGTTGAATTACCAAAGAGCAAAATTGGAACCATCCAATTTTGTGAAGAGGAAATCGTGTGAAGAGGATTATGAATCCATTGATTGATTGATTACAAAAGAGGGGGAAAATAGAGAGAACAAAAAAAAACTTAAGAAGGTATCAAAGTACCTGTGCAAAGAATACAGAAAGCACAGAAAAAGGAAAAAAAATTAGATTGTGGCTCTTGATACTATTACAGAGAAACAAGAGAAACCAAGATTTTCTGAATAGCAACTTGTCTTATTCCATAATACATAATGAAATACTTATAGCTATACAACTGTAGGTGAGAGTTCTATTCTAGGAAAGAATATATATTGTTATAACTACACAATCGGTAGTAAAATCCTATTCTAGAAAAGAGAATATTTTGTCTATACAATTATACTATTACCTAACAATTAAAACATGTGTTGAAACTACACAAAATGAAACAAAGGGAGAGTGAAGTTTTTACCTTTTGTGGAGCAGTGATTAAAACCCTCAGGTGTTGTGTTCCATATTAACTTACTTTGACTTTGGCTTCAACTTGAGTGGATTATGAGATGAGAAAGGAAAGAAAAATGATCAGAGGATAAGATGAGTAGTGAATAGAGAGAAATTGAAGAAGTTGTTAGCATTTGTTGGAGTGGTTTTTTATCACGTCTGTCTAATGAAAGTAGGAACCCAAACTGTCTTTTTTATTGCTGAAATTAATAGTTTTAACGATTTTCAAGTGAATCTTCTATAATTCAAATTTTAAATTCGTGAAAAGTAAAATAACCAAGAGAAATATAAGGATTGAAGTGAAAGAAAGTAGGGCATGGATTTATCTTTTTCAGGTTGATTTGAAGGAAGAAAAGATGGGTTGGAGGTGGAGTGTTCAAGACCATCAAGTTCTCCTATTATCCATTGAGTTACACTATAAAGCATCTTGAAATTTTTTGTATTTTCCTCTTTAGGGAGAACAAAATGGTGGAGGAGGGATTTAAGCCCTATTTTTTGAGATGACAACAGTAATGGTAAGACATAAATTTATAAGGGGTGGTGATATTGATGGGAAATGGGGGCAAAAGGGTGAAGACCACTGGATTTTTCCATTTTCCAGTGGTCTTGCATTTTTGTCATGAAAGAAGAGGAGAGAGGAGAGCATCATGATCAATGGTTCTTGGTTGGGGTCTGGTTGTTTAGATGAGAGAGTTAAGGAAGTCTAAGAATTATAGGGTTAGCTGGTTAAAATTAGATGAAATTGGGTCAGGTCAAGGTAATTTTTCACAGAGTGTTTTCAAAGATAGATATGAGGTCACGCTACCTTCAATTGAGGATTAGGAGAGAGTTGTTTCTTAGATCTCCTTTAGTACTAGTTATAAATAAGGAAATTATAATTGACTCGAGGCCGAGTGACGCGAAGGACTCGAAATGTCTTGTTTGGCAGGTTTTATTATAATTAAAGTGAAAAGGAAGGGTGCTAATGACATTTCATATTTTTTTCTACCCAAATTACCCTTCCCATATCAAAACCACCCGATTTTGTATAAAAACCGTTCCCTACACCTATCTTGTCTTGTCCTCCACTATCTCTTTCCACTTACCCTTAATCTATCCCATTTATTGCACTTTTATTCATTCTTTTTATTTTTTTTATAGTAAATTAAGGTTTTAGGCCTTCCAATTTGGGAACGATTCCTTGGGCCCATGTATTATTGTGACCCAATTTTGAGAACCTTTTGTTTGGGCCCAATCCAAGTAAGTTCATTGTTAAAATTGTGTTCATTTTAGGTCTAATTTGATGTGCATATGTGTAAAGTCTTCATGGGTCATTTCTTAGGCCTTTAATACAAATTAGGATTGGGGTGAAGTTGATGTTAATCTGAAAAAGTAAAAAAATCTACGTAGAAAAAAAAATTGTTGAAGTGTAAAGGTACAATTTTTGGTTATTCCACAAATAACACCCCATCGTCTTTATTAATTTACAACACTGATGTGCAAGTCATTAATTGTGAATCATTTTTTACAATATGGACTACTAGGTACAAAATAATAATGTAATTCTCCCTCCGTTTCGGAATAAATGAATTGTTGGGGTATTTATTAGTGTTCAAAATAAGTGAATCATTGAATTTTTTTCCAAATTTACCCTTATGATTTGACAACCAATTAAATTTTGAAAAGGTATTACAAGGTCAGCTTTTTCTTTTTTGGGGGATAAAAATGGAAAGTTGTGTTAAATTTATGTCTTTAATGCTTTTTCCTTAATCTGTGTGCCAAAATTCAACAATTCATTTATTATGAAATGGAGGGAGTATAATTTTAGTGATAACTGTTGGAATTATTGCAATCAATGTTGTTGTGCGTTGTATATTGATACTGTTCCACCCACTAAGGTCTATGGAATCCTTTTATTCATTATTTTCACTTCGTGACTGGAAGCATTGATAGGAGTAAACGTATTGTAAAGTTAGTAAATGTTTGTGGTTTTGCTAAATTTATTACAATAAAAAAAATAACTATTTTGCATGCTAAGTGACATCTCTAGCATATACATTATGTCATTTTTTTTAATGAAAACTACCATGGATAATTAGGACTTTTATATAACACATTCCATTGCAGTATGAGTTAGCACTTACATCAACTATATAGTTAATTAGCACGCAGTTCCTCCATTTTGAATTTTATCCTCCCATGTTCAAGTATAATTTGAGGCAAATTTTCATATATCCTAGTTCAATTAAGGAAGACTATTAGGTGAGAATGTATTCATCAATGTATTTGTTAAGCCATCCATGTATGATCCTGTTTAAACATTTGTAAGTTGTTCTTGTACAATAGGATGTTTAGAGTTAAGAGATTTGGACATTAACACATTCAATTGAAGAGTCACACAGAAAGTTCATAGTCTTTTGATTTAGTGATTTTGTTGGAGTGATTTTGTGTTGGACGCTTATTATTTGTTAGTTGCAATTCATTATGCAATTATCAAAAAAGGTATTTATTTTTTAATTAGTTTGATGAAGAGTAATTGTCTTCAACAAAATATTTTACCTTGTTCAGTCTAAATAGATTGATCTAGACAACTTTTCATATACCCGAATAGTGACAACAAGAAATGAATTTGTAAGGAAGTTGAGTAACAGTCTTCATTTTTGTATAATTTTCTTCAGTTTAATCTAATCAATGCTAAATGTGTTCAACACCTAATCTACGGTTTATATCAATAAATTCAATAATTTGTATGAATTGCTAGTCATTTAATTAACTTGTGTGTTTCGTTGTTTGCATAAAGTTAAGGCATGTTTAATATGAGAAGAAGACATTCATTTGTTAAGTCCAACTGGAACAACAAACATACAGCAGAAAAGAAGAAACAACAAAATAAAAAGATCAAAAAAGAAAATAAATAAACAACAACCTAAGAAGATGGATCAACAGCCTTACCACCTTCTTCAATCTTCTCGTTGTTAATCTCTCGTATATAGGTGTGAAAATGATGCCTCAACTCCCACAGATCTCACTTAAGCTATTCCATACACTGATTAAGGTCACCCACCTCATATTTCAGCAGCTCAATCTCCCAAACAGTGTGATAACGTCTTCTTCTTCGGACCACACAACTATTTTCATTGTTTGAGGAAGACATTTTTTTTGTGTAAAAGAGGCATTTTAAAAGTTGTTGAGGAAACACTATAAGATAAGATAAAAGATGAACAAAATCACAAAGAAAAGAGGATACATATGTATGTATATAAATAGGTAAAGATTTTTGTTGGAGAAGTAAATGAGATAAATTGTTTGTTTCGCCCTTTCAGTAACCTACACGCTGATCCATACTAGGTCTTGGATAAGGTAACGTCACCTAGGTTCTACCAAAAGTCTTAAGCAGTGTTAAGGTCAGTCATAATGGGGTACATGCATGCTGTCATTGACATGGGTTTTGCTCTACTGTTTGCCTTTGTCTTGTCCTATCCAAAATCAACCAAGTCTATCTGCAAGATTTTTCTTACCTTTCTCATAAAAAAATCTAGCAAAAATATTTGGTTTGTAAATACAGATGACTTTTTTTTATCTTTGAGACATTCAATTGGCAAAAAAAATTACAGAAAGAATACGAAACCCAAAGAAGGAGTGGTGTTATGACAGTTGTTAATGCAGTGATAGTAACAAAAAATTAAAACTTAGTAATGGGAACTGAAAATTGAAACTAGGAACTAAAGAGTAAAGTTATGACTTTAATATTAATAATTATAATAATACTAATAATAAAAGACATTCAAACCAATCCATAACCTGAAAACTTTGTCACACAGGGATTATATGCTTAACATTTAATAAGACAGATCGGTCGGTACTGTTGGTTATCTCTATTACCAAAATATAGTCTAATTCGATACCCGCAGCATGGATGAAAAACTTCCAGCCGTCATATATCCTCTAGGCTCTCAGAATTTTGTGGAACACTGCTACGTCCTACTAGTACCACAATTACGAATGGTTACCCGCGCTGGACCGACGGGAAAGTGTATACATACATCTTCTGGTATCGACTAAAAAGGAAAGAAAAAGACATACGGCTTACTCAAATTTGTAAGAGAACAAAATTTAAATGAAACAAATTAAGAAACATAGAATCCTTAATTAGTAAAAAAATTAGAAATTACCACTTTGTCATATGCCATGTCATTTGCGTCCAACCTAATAATGAATTCTGGCCTGCTTTGATTAGGGTTGAGATGTAGTGGCCTGAACCTCATTTTCTTTGCTGGTGGGGGAATGGGAATAGGATTTTGGTTGAGATTCTGTGGCGTTTTGTGGAGATGAGTGGTGAGATTTTTTCAGCTTCCCTCCAAATAAATAGGCAAAGGAAAAGTTTTATTTTATTTTTCTGAAATGGTTTTTGAATTCCCGAAAAACATTTAGGGAACTGCCTTCAAAAGAATAAGTAAATTAAAAAAAACAGTGGGTGAATAATGTTTTCGAACTCGGGACCTATGAAATCTAAAGTTGATGTTTGAC
>NW_025893554.1:0-2330 GCF_002878395.1 Capsicum annuum
GTATTGACACCCCTCCATCCGGGGTAGAGATTGGACCCCAGCTTAGCTATTATAGCATATTTGGGGCATGTCGGTTAGATAACTACTTCCTATAATTTCAGCTACAAATTTCAGGACTGTCAGCTATAGCTACCCAGTCTCAGTAAAGAACTCAGATAGTTCTTCAGATTTCAGTATATCAGGACTGTCTGATACAGTCAACTCAAAAATAGAATTAAACTCAGATAGTTTCCTTCAGATTTATGAACTGTCAGATACAATCACTTATGCTATCAATCACAAAAGTTATTAGAACTCATGCTATCAGTACTCAGCTTCAAGACTATTAGATACAGTCAATCAGACTAGTTTTTCATAATTCAAACTGTCAAAAACAATTATTTCTTTATCAGTAATATAGTATCAGTCTCCCAGTATTCAGTAATACAGTATCAGATCCATCACTCATTAGTGATTTACATATCAATATCAGTAACTCAGCCTTTCAGAATCTCATTATTAGTACACTCATATTGTCAGTATTCAGACTCAGTAGTTAGTATCTGCACGAGTTCAGTTACAGTTACATATGCATGTATGTACTCTCACGTTCATACCACTTAGTATTTTTTCATGCATATACCCTTTGCATTTAGCCTACCTCACTCGTATACTCAGTACATTCAGACGTACTGACGCATTTGTGCTATGGTGCTTTCTCTTATGTTACACTATCGGTTTAGAGGTGTGAGCTCCAAGTCAGCAGTAGATTCCAGGATCAGCAGTCAGAGTTAGACGTGAGTCCTTATCCTTCGAGGACATGATGATTTTATTTTTATTTTAGTTTTCAGTTTATTTCAGTAGTTAGAGTTAGTTGGAGACATGTCCCATCAACTCCTTATTCAGTTCAGTTAAAGACTTTTAGACTAGATGTTAGATTAGATGTTCAGACTTCAGTATTTATGTTTCTTTTTGGTATTGTTATACTATAGTTTTCATATATGTATCAGGATTGAACCTTATGGTCTTACAGTTTATGTTTCCACATATTTTATGAGATATTACGCAGTTTATAGGTGCATATATTAGTCATGGGTTAGCTTGTGGTCCCTCGAGGTCATGAGCACCGTGTAGCATTTCGGTTCAGAAAATTGGGGCGTTACAATACTATAAACAAACTTTAACAAAACTACATGAATTATCTCTTTGTTTGACCTTTTTTTTCTCGTTTTCTCCATTTTTAAATTTTCAAATGTAATAGAGTGTTATATTTTTCATGAAGTAAAATATCTTAAACTTAAAAATCAATTTTTGAAGGTTATAAACATGAGAGGTTAAGTTGGCAATTTTGAAATTATCAAGAATAAAACTAATAAAGATACCCATTAAAGGGAAAGGTTAAGAACTTTATCAACTTCATGTGCATGCTTTTAAATTAGTTGCCAAACTTTTAGTTATTTTCACTTCAAAATACAAAAGTATTGAAATCTAAATTAAATTCACGTCAACGAACAATGTACCATCCTGCTCTCCTTTGAATGTCGCTATTCTTAAATTAAAATAAGTTTGCTTTTATAATAGTAGCTCAGTAGCACTTTAATAAATGTGAAAATAGAGCTTTCAAAACTATAGGTTTCATACATAAATAAATAAAATAATTGGGGTTAGTAAATACTGATTTTATCTTACTTGGATCGCCCAAAATTAATTAGATATTATCATGTTTGTAGCAAGAACTATAAGGATGCAAGACTTAAAAAAGAAATAAGAAAACACTAAACAAAATTTCTATGATATAACATATGTCATATAATTTTTTTTGTGATCACATCATTCGGTCATTTGTGAATTGCAAAATATAATAAATAAACATGAATATAGACATATTTGCACCTATTAAAAAACATAGGGGATTACCATTATTTTTAATACAAAAATAGAAATATCACTATGTGGTAATCATTTAGTTGAAATAAGAAAGTATAAAATCTACTTACATATTATAACTTATACATTAATTTTGGAGGTTATAAACATGAAAGGTTACCTTGACAATTATGAGTATCATTAAGAACAAAACTAATGGAGATAATTAAAGGTTAAAGTTAAGAGCTTTAGTGAAAGATTGTCAATTATTTATAGAGAGAAATATCATAATCTTGTACATCAATTTTGAAGGTTATAAACATAAAAAGTTATGCTGACAATTCTGAGTGCCATTAAGAACAAAACTAAAAGGAGAGAAATTGAAAAGAATACAATAACCGCTACAATAAAATAAAAAAGTCACCATAACGTATAAGAAATAATAGTGATAATTTAGTGTTTTATTATATATATATATATATATA
>NW_025893555.1:0-2097 GCF_002878395.1 Capsicum annuum
ATACCAAACATCTGAATAAGAACATTTAAAGTGGAAATGGTAGTAATTGTTGTTGCCCCTAAATTTTTTCTCATTTTATGAAACACATGGAAATCCAGAAGCTGAGGATGTATTACAACTATTATCATGATATACTAAAGTCAAATTGCGCTTCTTAATTGGTATTGATCTTATGTAATTTGTGATTCAGCTGAATAAGATAGTTATGAGTCACCTAACAAATGAGACAAGAATTCCAACTTACCAAGCGGTGCATTTGAAAAATCCAGGCAGTCGCTTTTTAAAAATTAACATGAAATGTCTATGCCCTGATATCTATCTGGTACTTTCCTGCCTTTCTTTGTAATATGTAATTGAACTCGTGTCCCCTTTAAAGTCTGAACAGTGTTACAAGACAAACCCCTCCTGTTTCCATCTTAATTCTTAAACTCGTGAGTTTGTGCTTGTTTTATCATTTGAATCGAAAGTAACAGTAGGAAGCACTTCCAATTAACTGCCCTTCAGACCTGGTTGAAACAACTGTTGGGTCGGAGCATCACGATTATATTCACCACGACGTCCCATCTATCTTTTGGGGGATGCCTCGCACTTGCTGTTGCTGCTCGTAATCCTCATATTGATCTTGCCTAATTTTGGCTAACCCAGGTTCAAAAGCATGTCATTACTGTTATATGAAAATTTCGCATTGCCTGAATCATTTCATTGCAAAGATTTGTCCCAGCCACCCATCTACGTGAATCTCAGCTGCAAAATCTGATAATGTTGTCGGAGGTCCTTCCTGAGCAACTCCATCCAAGCATGGTTAAAATGCTAAGTGTGACGACAGGTTATTGTTACCTTCATCCTCTGATTTATGAGTATAATAGTTCAGTTAGATGGAACTTTGTCTTGTTAAACTGGCGTTATGATAACTGCTAACAACTCTTAGGGTGTGTTTGATATGGAAGAAACCATTTTCCGGAAAATGTTTTATTTTCCCTTATTTGGTTGGATAAAATTTTTGAAAAATATTTTCTCTAGGAAAATACTTCCTTAATGGAAGCAAGGAAAACAAGTTTTATAAGTGAAACTGGATCTCTATTTTCGATCACCTTACTTTTAAAAAATTTAATAACCGAAATTTAGTATATTTATATTATTAGGGTTCCATGTATATATATATATATATTCTATTGATTATTTCTTTCTATATATTTCCAAAGTTCTTATTTTCTCTCTCATATATTTTAGGAGTGCTTAATTTATATTCATATATTTCTAGGAGTTCCTTGTTTGATTAAATAGTAAATTGAGAAGGAAAAAAAATGATAAAAAGACAATTTTATCTATTAAGGAGACTTTTAATGAAGAGTAAAAAGTTCGAATCACTATTTTTCGTTCTTCACACTACACTTTAAGATATTGTAGATAGATGTAAACGTAGATATAGATTATGGATTAATATAGATATAGATATATTTTTACTTCATTAAGCCACTTAATCATGATAAATCACATTAATTTGATATAAATATTGAGGATGGATAAATTTTTACCCATCCAATTCCATATTCGATTAGATAAACAAAAACCTTATTCGACCAAATTCTATAGGAAAATGCATTTACCTAGAAAAAGAAATTCCACTCACCTTCGCAGCTACAAAAAATTCCCTGCACAAAGACAATTCATGGAAAATAGGGATAGGAACGTATAATTTAGATTATTTTAGTTTCATTTAGTTTGTGTTTTTTTTTTTAATAAAAAAAAAAACTTAATTCCAATATAAAAATATTTTATTTAGTCATAATAAAAAATTGCATTTATACCCAATAGTAAGTTTTCAGATAAAATAAATTATAACTTAAAAGGTAAATAAGTCAATTAAATTTTAATAAATATTTTAATGAATCAACATTATTATTATTATTATTATTATTATTGATGTATAACAATATAAATATAGATTGTTTTCTAGGAAGCGGTCGATTAATTTAGGCATTGCATCATTATTTTTTGTTAATTATTTGAATACTGCTCAAATAGGGAGTAACAAATTATGGAGTATTTAGGTTTAAACAAAGTAAGGGAGCATTGAAGGAATCCTTTTACAAAACA
>NW_025893556.1:0-2986 GCF_002878395.1 Capsicum annuum
CCTAAATAATGAATCCTATAATTGTGATTCCATTTCTTGTTCTTCTTATGAGAATTTTGAGGTGGAGTGTGTTTTTATAGATAATCCCTTGTTGATATTGACATGACTAATAAAGGTGAAATGCATAGTGATGTGTCTTGGTATGATGAAAATGTAGCCCCTCTTATAGGCTACCAAGTGATTGAGAATCCACTATACTATGATGACACATTTTCTAAAAATAGAACTCTCATCATGGAAGATAATTGTACATCTATTGAAATGGAGGATATTCAAGAGGAATATGATGTATATGCTACAATTATCTCTTTATCATTGTGTGTTCCCATCCTTCGTCAAGCATTTAATACGCTTGAATTAATGAGTACAACTTCTCATAAGGACACCTTTGTAAGACCCCACAAAGCCGTAGTCATTTCAGTCCTATGTAGCATGCCAAAAGAGGTCTCAGACTTAGAAAATTCCAGCCAAGTGTAGACACTTAACCTTATTTTGGCCTCAATTTTTCAATGGCATCATTTGCGATCTTTTTGGCCTTAGATTGTCGATTTTTAAATTGATTCATGATCAGGGATGTCAATAGGTCATATTGGGTGAGTTTTGAAATTTTTGGACATAGAATGAGTCATGTTTGGGTGTCCAAAACAGCAAGCCAACACGATCTTAATGCATCGCGTTGGCTATCACATCGTACCCATCGACGCGATGCGTCGGTGATCGCATCGACCCCACCAACGTGGCATGTCACCTATCGCGTCATTGGGCCAGTTTTGCTCATTAACTTATGAGTTTTCAAGGGCATTTAGGTCCTTTTCCCCTCACATAATTCAACCAAAACATGAAATTAAGCTCTCAAAAGGACAAAATACATTCATTCTTCACAAATCCTCTCAAGAACAAAACCCTAAGTTCATCATGTTCAAGTCCAAATTTCAAGAAATCCCAAACAATTCTCACAAAATCAACAATCAAGGTATGTTAGGTGCTCATCCTTGGGTTTCCTTCCACCCTTGGAGTTCAAGAACCCTTTTTAAAACTACAATTTTTTAGATTCATGATTTACATGTTCAAATTGGATTGTATTCATGTTTTCATTGTTGTATGGGTTTCAATTCAAGATTTTACTATAAGTTTCATGAACATAAGGTAGCATGTGTGTTGATTGATGTAATTCCCATTTTAAAACCCTTGAAATTACAAGTTTAAGTTGTAGCCATGATACTTATGTGTTTTACATTACCATGTGCATTAATTATGGTCCCCAAGTATTTGATAGAATGTCCATGTCAATTGAATAGTGTAATCATGATATGTTATAATGTGTTCTCATTTATGTGCAAGTTCATGACCTCCAATTGTTTGAAAAAATATCTCAGTGAATGAATTGTGAAAAATTGACTATTATTATGCTTTTAAGATTTGTTATGTTTTATTGTTGATGCTATCGAGTCCTGGAGGTATTTATTACTTGAAATCTAGCTGTTTACTTTTCTGTAGTAGGTATAGAATAGTCCCAGTAAAGGTTAAGAACAGTAGTACTGTTACGACCCAAGACTACCCCTAGTCGTTACATGGTACTTACGATCCAAAGAGACTACAAGATAATCCATGAGCTAGTACCTGCTGTGAAAACTGAATAATATTATCGTAAATGCGAAAGAATACTGACATGCCATAAGGTTTTAAATATCTGAATTCAAATTGAAATATAAATCTATGAAAACGACTATTTGAATCTGATAAAGTACTGATAAACTGAACAACTAACTGACTATAATGTCTATAAAGCCTCTAAGACTGACTGACTGAGAGTTGATGAGACAAGCCCCAACCTAACTCTATTGAATACTGAAATAAAGACATGAAATAAGATAGTTTACACTCGGGTGATGAGGACTCATCACTGCTACTGTACTACTGAGAATCTGAGGGACTAAGTTCAATCTGGGAACTGACCATCAACACCTATGATATCAGACATCATAGCATAAAAGAAAGGTATGCGATCAGTACTTTGAATGTACTGGTATGCTAAATGAGGTAGGCTAACATGCAAGGTTTCATGAATAGGAGTAATGACCTATATGAATACACATGTAAAGCATGGAATACTAAATAGAAAGCATGAAATCTGTATATACTGAACATGAATGAAAGTCTATAAAATACTAAAAAAACATGAAAATTTGTAGATACTAAGGATGCATGACCAAGCATATGACATGAACTGGATGAAATCTACAAACTAAAATACTAAAATTAACTAAAATTTGTACGCTTTGCTTAAGAAATAATAAGACTAAAGAACTAAATTGGAACTGTGACTGAAATTGTACTTAAGACTTTGGGAGGTATCATCTAACCGACATTCCCCAATCCAAGCTAATCGGGGTCCAACCATTGATCTCAGTTGCAAGGGTGTTAATACCGTACCACGAGTACTAATAATGGCTGTGTAGCTCCACTAAACTGATATAATGTCCAAAGGACTAAGGGTGTTAAGACTGAACTGAGGGGTGACCCCTGTGAGATAGTCAAGCCTAATATGACGTGTGACTACTTATATCCTACGCTGGTTACGAAGTTCTGGAGTATAGGGACTACTACTTACGACTCTGCCTGTCTGATGGGGAAACTGTCATCCCTATCCTCACTCGGTGCTAAATCCTACTCTCAACTGAATGACACTAAAATGCTAGAATATTTTGAGTTTAACTGACTGTTCTGATAATGCTCATGATATAATCTGAAGTTATTCTAAAGATACTGAGACAACATTAAGTAAACAACTATGGTTTCAGGTATTCAATACCCCCAGGACTCAAAACAATAGTAGTAGTACGACACTAAAACATTGAACGACATGGCATGAAGGCTCTAATTAAATCAATTGCTCTTGTATGAATTTTATCAAACACTTATAGTTCATGGTTTAAAATAATCTTATAATTACTAAAGGACTGGCATAATTGACATGAAATTATCA
>NW_025893557.1:0-8212 GCF_002878395.1 Capsicum annuum
TTAACTCGAACAAGATGGTAGACATGCCCCTTAGATATCATTTTCCTTGCCTTTAGGTAGGAAACAAGATGACCCCTAAGTACTAAAGTACTACCCCTCCATTCTAAGACAGGTTCATTCGAAAACTATAAATGGACAACTCTGTTTCTGCAGTCAACTAAAGCATAGCATGAATGAAGCCAATCCATTCTAAGAATGAGGTCAAAGTTTGTTATCCCTAGCTCTACTAAGTCTGCTGATGTAACTTTCAGAGATACTATAACCAGACAGTTCCTGTATACTCATCGGGATATAACAGATTTAACCACTGGGGTAGAGACTAAGAAGGTCTCTGCTAGGATTTTAGGATTGATTCCAAAGTCAACAGCTATATAAGGAGTTACAAAGGACAAAGAATCTCCTGGATCTAGCAAAGCATAAACATGTAAATGATAAACTTATAACGTAACAGTGACCACATCAAGGGAAATTTCTTGATCCTATTGGCATGGAAGTGTATAGAGTGTGTTCGAGCATTGCCCACTGGTGGAATTGGAAGCGGAACCCTGCTGATTCGGGCAACCAAAATGAGCTGGGGCATGATTATGCTGACCCTGCAAACCCACCTTAGAACACACTCTAACCCTATGGCCTAGCTTTCCACATCTGAAACATATATCACTTCCAGCTCTAGAGACACCCTGGTTGTTTCAGCTGTACTTCTGGCAAAGAGGATTTGTTCGAGCACTGCTAACACTACCCTGAGGTTTAGGGACTGGTGCCCTCTCTTTATTTCCATCTCTAAATTTTGACACTAGAGCACTGACTGAGGACGGAGGTGGAACTGAAGATTTCGGGTGGAACTGAGAATGATTACCACCCTTTTACTTAGGATGAGTGAAATTAAAGCTACTTGTTCTAGCTTTTTCCTTCTCCTTATTCTTAGCCTTCTTTATCTGCAAGCATAGACCATAAGACTAGATATGTCCATCTCATTAATCAGCATTGCGGTCCTATACTCCTTGACCACAACGCTAGACATACCCAACATAATAATCTTTCACTGCCATGTTGCCTTATTTCATATTAATAATCTCCAAAACCTTTGCTTCCCATAACTCTAGTGGGAAGAACCTATTAAGAAAAGTAGTAGCAAACTCCTCCCATTCTATGGGCCCTATATCTACAACCCTCTCTGCCTTCCACTGCTTGAACCATGAGTGAGCCACATCCTGTAACTGATATGTGGCCAACTCAACACTCTCACTAGCATTCACTCCTATAATGTCTGTGACTTTCTGCACCTGATCAAGGAATTCTTGTGGTTCGTCATCTGAGTTAGACCACATAAATATGGAGGATTTATTTGGGTGAAGTACCAAATTCTAGATGTAACAGTATTGGCCACTGGGTTGGCCTGAACAGGAGATGGGCATTCATTTTGGGCTACCACAGAATGAGCTAGGGTGGTGAAAGATACTCTTAATTCTATGTAGGATACATGCTTATGTAGGGGATCCGCCTGAATGGGCAGAGAAGCTGGCTGATTTCTAGTTCTTTTTCCATTAGTCCTTTTTGGAGGCATATTTTGTAAATAGAAGGAAACGTTGGATTAGACAGAGAGTTTAACTCGAGCTTATGCTTACTCTCACTATATAAACACTGAAAGAAGGGAAAAATTTTCTAAAAATGCCTTATAGCCTCTTGTTTATTAGTGTGGCGCGCTATACACCATGTACAAGACCCTACTTGATGCAATTTTAGACTTCCTAGGATTTTTTAGAAACTTAGGCTCTGATACTAAGTTTGGAATGTCTTGAGTTTTTACCCTGGATGTCACACAATGCTTGCAACCCCAAAGGACCACAAGCTAACCTATGACTGGTACCTGTTCTAAGCACTGAATAATTATACTGAAATAAATACGGAAGTTAGGCTGAATCTTCCATAAGGTTCATAACTAAAATCAAATAATGATAATTAAATACTAAAAACTAAAATCTATCTGAAATAGACTAGTTTAAAAGCCTTTAACTTTCTGAATATAGAGTTGATGGGACAAGTCCCCAACTAACTCCAACTACTAAATACTAAAATATTGAAATAATAACTCAATCTTCAGACTAAAAGGACTCCCTACTAAATCTACTGCTGCTGAAAGTCTGGGCTGCTAGGTACGGTTACGAGCCCGTACCTCTGAACCTATGATATAAGACATCATATACTAGTATGCTAAGCAAGGTAGGCTGATATGCAAGGGTTCATATGCATGAATAATAACTGGCTGGGAAATATGAATATAACTGAATGAGAGTACATGTATATCTGAAACTACTGTAATTATTGATTATGTAATGTTACATGAAAATCTAATTTACTACACTAAGATCACTGATAATTAAATTACTGATAATTGGTTGACTATTTTTGATAGTTCTAATTTTGTGGAACTAAACTAAGTTTTGTACTAAGCTGGGTAACTATGTCTGACAGTCCTGATTTTGAGAACTGAACTAAGGATTTATACTGAGTCTAAAACTAAAATTATAACTGTGGGAGTGTTCATCTAACCGACATACCCCAATTATAAACTGAGCTGGGGTCCAACCTGTGACCCAGTTGGAAGGGTGTTAGCATCTTGCTAAGAGATACTAACAATGGCTGTGAGTTAACCTTATCTGGCAGGAAGACATATTGTCAACCCTCACTGGTATAAAAACTCATTTGAGATGTATTAAAACTTACCTAGAAGAAAGATATCTCAACCTACACTGTCTACGTAGTTCTGTAATGTAGGGATTGTTACTATGAGTCAAACCCTTTGCTGATAGGAATGCCCCTATCTCTGGGTTAGCTCGGTGCTGGTTCCTACTCTTAATTGAATTGATACAAAACTGAGTTCTAGACTGTTCTAGGGTTGAGTGAACTGTTATTGACCGTGCTAACTGATTGAACTGGGGTAAGTCCACTGAGTTCTGTTAACTGACTGAGCATACTAAGTTCTAAAATTGACTTAGTACTATGTATGTAACATCACTGATACAATACAGAAGCTACTATAATTCTAGGGAAACAACTAGATTTCGAGTATGGAATACCCCCAGGACTCGATAACATTGAAAGTAAAACATGGCATGGTCATAATAGCATAACAATAGTAGATTGTCAACAATGCTTTCATTTAGACATTTTGTCAAAACACTTAATAACTTATGCACATACTACTATGACATGATTTCACTATGCAACTCACCTGGGCATTATATCAAACACTTAGGGAGCATAGTCTATGCATAAAGTGATGAACAACATGTAGGTATCTTGATCACAAATACCAATTTACAAATTCAAGGGGCTTTTAATATGAATCCACATAACATTACACACATGTTAATTAATTTGCATGAAAAATCATAATTCCCCATGAATTATACCCCAACTACATCATAATCATGAATATAATCAAATTCAACATAAAATTTATGAAAGAAACCAACTTATAATTTGAAAAGGGTTCTTGAACTCCAAGGGTGGAAGGAAACACTTAGATGAACACCTAACATACCTTGACTATAAATTTTTTGAAGATTGTGGTGAGTTCTTTAGACTTGATTCTTGAGCTTAATGAAACTAGGGCTTACTCTTGGGATGATTTTGAGAACAATGAGTATATTTATCCCTTTGGGATATTAAATTTTGCGTTAAGACTGAATAATGTAAGGGGAAAATGACCCATTTACCCCCACAAACATGAATAAAATAATGCTGGATAGGGTCCCCCATCGTGTCGTGACCCGTTCTTGGGCCTAGCAGACCTCATGGCATGACCCCTGATTGGGTCAACTAGCCCTCGCGACGTGGGCCTGTTGCGACCCTTTGCTATTTTGGACATCCAAACTCAACCTTACGCTAGTCCAAAAGATCCGAAACTCGCCTAAGATGACCTACAAGTGACCCTAATCATGAATCAATTTGAAAATTGACATACTAAGGTTGGAAAGGTAAAAAATAAGATTATTCAATCTCGAAGGATAAAAATGATTCTAAGCCTTGACATTTAGCTTAAATTTTCTTAGTCTAAGGCCTTTTTTGGCATGCTGCTGTAGTACCCTGTATATTTCTAAGCTAGAAAATGAACCGTTGTTCCTATACATGAAACCTCCTATCCTATGATTCATATTTGAGTACATGAATTAGGATGAGTATCCTAGTGATAATAGAGTTTATGATGTGTTAAGAATGTTCATAAGAGTCACTTAGAGTAAGCCAAGCTAAGAACTTTTGAATCCACAAGTTTTCATGTGTGATTTCACATAGCTCATCTTTGAAATAGCATAAATTGGTTTATAGGAGGTATTTTTGAATATTTATACCCTCCAAATTGTATAGAATTGAATAATCTTTCCGTCGATACCAAATTCATCTAAAACGGACACTCGGTAAAGAAGTTATGGCAATTTAAATTTTCAGCAGCGTCATTTCAGTCAGTGGCGCGTCGTGCCATAAGCCAAAATGAATTTCATCAATTTCAAATGTCTCTCCGTGATTATAGTGCGTCTCGGTGAGTTTCCAATTCAAAAACGGGGAGAAACATGATGTCTCCGCATCGCCTCGGGGGTCCAAATCGGGTAATTTTCATAGAAATTAAATGATGCATCTAGAGGGGTATTTGGGTCATCTTCTCCCCCTCCATATAAGTCCCAAACATGGAATTAAGGCCCTAAATCAGCTCTTTACATTACTTTTTATCTAAATTCTCTCAAGAACAACCAAGAACAAGTCTAGGGTTCAATTAGGGGTTTCAAATTCCAAGCTTATTTCACTACTATCTTTACGGATCATTAATCTAAGGTATGCGTAGTGTTCATATATGGATCCAATCCGTTCATAGAGCTCAAGAACCATGTTTTAAATACTATTTTGTGAACTTTTTGTGGTGATACAAGCATGTACATATTGATGATTGTTGTTTAAGTTTTAAGATGATATCTAAAGGTGTTTTCATGGAATATATATATGGTTGCTAGTTGAAAATTATGAACTTTAGGTGGTGTAATATGGTGCAAGTTATGAAACACACCTATACCTTAAAGAATGCATGTTAGGTGTTTTATAAAATGCTTGGGATGTTAGGAATTTATGTTTACATGGTTCCATGATATCTAAATGACAGGTCTGTGTTAGATATATACTTAAATATGAATTCCATGCTATTGATATGTTGCTATTGTTGTGGTATGAAACATGTATGATAATCGATATGTATAATATGTACACGAAATATGTCCATGCAATCCCTACAATGTTTAAGATGTTGAATAACTATATGAAGTCATCCTTGTGTTCCAGAACTATGTAGCCAATATAGGCTGAGACATCTTAACCTGTTAGATTAGGGTTGATGAGGTGGCTTAACCTGTCAGTTCAGGGTTCCCATCGCTCTCGTTTCGAGTACCTGCCAGCTGAGGGTCACTCACAACTGTCCTTACCAGTACCGCAGTATTGACACCCTTCCAGTCGGGGCAGAGATTGGACCCCAGCTTTGCCATAATGGGACACATGGGGCATGTCAGCTAAATAACTATCTCTCATAGTTTCAGACTTAGTCTCAGTAAAAGAACTCAAACAGTTCTTCAGATATCAGTATGCCAGGACTTTTAGATACAGTTAAATTTAGTTATAGCATGGGACTCAGAAAGTTCCATCAGATTCAAGACTGTTAGACCCAGTCACCCATGTTATCAGAACTACAATTTAAGCCATGTCAGTTATCAGTAAACCATGTGTTAGCGTACATATTTAGCTATCATGTACTCATGATCTCAGTTACTATGTATGTATGTTTGTACTCTTACGTTCATACCATTCAATCAGTTAACATTATTCATGCATGTAAACTCTTTGTATTAGCCTATCTCACTCGTATACTCAGTACTCCAGTTGTGCTGACGCATTTGCACTATGGTGCTTTCTTTTCATGTTACACCATAAGTTCAGACACATGAGTTCCAGACCAGAAGTAGCAGCTGCATTCTAGTATACAGATTTGCAGTGAGTCCTCTTCATTCGAGGATGATACGATATTATTTTATTTTATTTATTATTTTAGCTCAGTTTTGCTAAACGGAGTTAGTTGGAGACATGTTCCTTCTACTCCTTATTCAGATAGTATTTAGAAACTTTCAAATTTAGTTCAGATTTAATTCAATTTTCAATTGTTTTGGCTATCTTTCACCCACACAGATGTTACTATTTTACAGATTCTTTATTTAGTTGAACCTTTTGTCCTACATGTTCTTGTTTTCTGTATTATTTCATTATATATTGCAGTGTACAGGTACAAATATCAGTCATGGGTTAGCTTGCGGTCCTTCGGGGTCATAAGAACCGTGTAGCATTTTGGTTCAAAAAATCAAGGTGTTACAAACTTGGTATCAGAGCCTAAGGTTAAATAGAATCCTAAGAAATCTAAAATCCGCATCTAGTAAAGTCTTGTGCATGGGTGTGTTGCGCACCACATTTATGTACAGGAGGCTATGAGATGTTTTTGGAATAGTTTCCCTTCTTTCAGTATTCATGTCGTGCCAGTGAGCATAATCACAAGTCAGTCTCTTAGTCTAATTCACTTCTTCTCATTATTTCAGAACATGCCTCCTAAAAGAAGAAATAAGTCAGCCCCTCAGTCTGAAGAACCTTTGGGCGATCATGTTTCTCATGCAGAGTTCAGGACCGTATTTACCAAACTTGCTCAGTGTGTGGCTACCCAAAATGAATGACCACCAGTTATTCTGAAAAATCCAGTGGCTAATTCTGCAGCAGCTAGGATTCAGGACTTCACTCGAATGAACCCTCCCTCTTTCCTTGGGTCTAAGTCTAATGAAGACCCTCAGGAATTCATTGACCAAGTCTAGAAGGTTATTGATATCATGGGAGTTACTTCTGTTCATAGTGCTGAGTTAGCCGCATACCAATTACAGGATGTCGCTCATACTTGGTACAAACAGTGGAAGTTCGAGAGGGTAGACGATGCAGGTCCTATTGAGTGGGAGGAATTTTTCATGGCTTTCTTAGACAGATTCTTTCCCTAAGAGCTGAGAGAGGCCAAAGTTCTTGAGTTCATCAACCTCAGGCAGGGAAATATGAGGGTTAGAGAGTATTCTCTTAGATTTACCCAGTTATCCAGATATGCCCCTCACGTGGTTGCAGACATCAGGGCTAAGATGAGAAAGTTTGTTTTAGGGGTGAATGATATCATGGTAAATAAGTATAGATCTGCCATATTTAACAAGGATATGACTTTATCCAGAGTCATGAACCATGCTCAGCAAATAGAGAAGTAGAAGGTTAGGACTAAGGAGATACAAAACAAGAGAGCAAGGTCAGGCAGTTTTAGTTTTGCTCAACCCAAATCAGAGAGAGAAAACCGTTCATAGTTTCGTCCCAAGTCATTAGCTTCATCTCATTCTTCCGCCAGTGTTCCAACTCCTTCCTCCGCCAGTGCCCCAGTGCTGAAATTCAGAGACGGCAATAGAGATAGAGCACCAGGCTCTAAATCTCAGGGCAATGTTAGCAGTGCCCGAACAAATCCCCTGTGTCAGACTTGTGGTAAGAACGACAAGGGTATTTGCAGAGCCGGTAGTGATGTCTTTTTTTGTTGTGGAAAGCCAGGCCACAGGATTAGAGAGTGTCCTCAACCAAGTCCTCAAGGTCAGCAGAAGCGTTCCACAGCTCAGTCTGGTCCCCCGAACCAGCAGGGTGCCACTTCCAGTGCTACTAGTGGGCAACGCCTAAATAGACTCTATGCTCTTCAGACCCGACAAGATCAGGAAAATTCCCCTGATATTGTTACTGGTATGTTGAAGATTTTCCATGTTCATGTTTATGCTTTGCTATACCCAGGTGCATCCTTGTCTTTTGTCACTCCATACATAACAGGCAATTTCAGAACCAGTCCTAAAATTTTAATAGAGCCCTTTTCAGTCTCTACCCCAGTGGGTAAAACCATCATAGCTCAACGGGTACACAGGGATGGCTCGGTTATGATATTTCATAAATCCATGTCGGCAAATTTAGTTGATTTAGAGATAACTGACTTTGATATCATTCTCAGCATGGCTTGTCTTGATACATCCAAAGTGGGTTTAGGTTGTATCCTCATCTATCATGGTAAGGTCATAGCCTACGCCTCCAGATAGCTAAATCCTATCCTATTCATCATCTTGAGTTAGCAGCC